>NC_137916.1:22708216-22715716 GCF_963457725.1 Sprattus sprattus
GATGCCTAGAGAGCATCCAGATGAGAGAGAACAACATGATGCAGACGCCACACTGCTCCATGCCTCAGGGCTCACACAGCTGCATTTAAGACTTAAACATGTCTCCCACAGAAGCCCCCAGCTGAACAGCATTACCAAGAATAGATGTGCACTTGAGACTTGAGTATGGAGGAGCACTTACATGGTATAGACAGAGTGCAGCCATTCGAAGCCATTCTTTATTGGCAATGCACATCCTCTTTTCAGCCGAATGAACAGAGTCTAAATTGTTTTTCAAGTGGGTGTACTTAGGGGTAATGAGGGAAATGGATGTCTAGTGGAGGTCAAATTGTTAGTCTAATTTATAGCTGTCTTCCTGAAGTGCTGGAGTCTTTAGACCAGTCCTGGTCTTATTGTGCAGACACCTCCTCTGTCCTGGTATTATTGTACAGACACCTCCTTAGCCCTGCTCTTATTGTGCAGACACCTCCTCTGTCCTGGTCTTATTGTGCAGACACCTCCTTAGCCCTGCTGTAATTGTGCAGACACCCCCTTAGTCCTGCTGTTATTGTGCAGACACCTCCTCTGTCCTGGTCTTATTTCAGCCGACACATCCTCTGTCCTGGTCTTATTGTGCAGACACCTCCTCTGTCCTGGTCTTATTGTGCAGACACCTAGGGCATTCATCTGTAAAGCATTTTGAGTGCTCAAGGTGTAGAAAAGTGCTCTCTAAATGCAGTCCATTTACCATATACAGCAGCATGAGCATGACAACGCAAACAAATCACTGATCCATAACAGCCTATTCAAAATGTCAAATGTATAAAATGTTTGTTATATTTATGTATAACAAATTATATATGTGTATGTGCCAGCTTTTTACTTGCATACACAAGAAAAAGTAGTGTGTGTGTGCAGGGTAAAAACGTTGTATGTGCAAGCTTTCTTAATATATGGCCTAAACGACACCTCCCCCGAGCAGACAGGTTCATTCTCCTGCCTGACTGGAGATGGATGGCCGGGTGGGCCGTGGTGGGCTAGGGTGTGACATTGTGACATGTGGCAGTGTGGCGTTGTGACGGTGTGACTGTGTGGCGGTGTGACAGAGTGGCGGTGTGGCGGTGTGACGGAGTGGCGGTGTGGCGGTGTGACAGAGTGGCGGTGTGGCGGTGTGACGGTGTGACTGTGTGGCGGTGTGACTGTGTGGCAGTGTGACTGTGTGGCGGTGTGACAGAGTGGCGGTGTGGCGGTGTGACGGAGTGGCGGTGTGGCGGTGTGGCGGTGTGACGGTATGGCAGTGTGGCGACACTGAGGCAGAGCTGGACTCTGCTGCCTCTGCCTCTCCGTGCCGCTGGCTGCACTCTGGCCTCAGGCCATCCCAACAATAATAAAGTCTAAATAATATGAATGCCTCAACGCGTCACACTTTTAATAGAGCTATATCCACGAAGGACATCACTGTACTTTATTTTACACCAGGCACTTAAGCAGTCATTACGCTTCAAAGCAGTAATGATGACGACCTTCCATGCATTTATGCGTTCATGTATTTATTCATGCTGTATGCCAGAGTGCATTTGCTTCCATCAGCTTACGCACTATATGTATTTAAAATTATCATTCACAACTGACAGAACACCATTGCCTAGGAATATGCAACTAGATCATCCGACATAACATTTCTACAAAAACACACTGGATGCCAGACAAACACAAGGTCAGCTGCAGTGAAAAGGAGGTCTGTGGGCTTTGGTTTGGTATATAAAAGCCCGTGGTTTATTTTGTAAAGAATAAATCTCTATTCAGTTAGGTTGCATTGATTAGGTATGCCACTGTGAGCCTTGGCAGAAACAGAATCAGAGAACTGGAAAGAGGCCAGTGGAAGCTTAACACACACACACACACACACACACACACACTCACACACACACACACACACACACACACACACACACACACACACACACACACACACACACACACACACACACACACACACACACACACACACTCACACTCACACACTCTCACACACACACACACACACACACACACACACACACACACACACACACACACACACACACACACACACACACACACACACACACACCCTTTTCTGTCCTGTGTGGATATGTGGCACTCATACACATCACTTCTAACATCACTTCTAAAACATAAGGAAGTCACACAGGGAATGACTTCATAAATATATATAACCAGTTTATCTTTCTCAGTGAAATGCTTTTGAAAGTTTTAAAATATTTCCTCTGTTTTATAGCAAAACACTATGACATTGCTGTAAATCCCAACTGCCTGTTGGAATGGTTTACTTTCTCTACAATCGAGGCTCCTTCATGGCCCTCTTACAAAGAGAGAGAAGGGCATCTTTTTAAGTATTTATAACGGGCATTTGTTTACCGCCTCTCAAATACCCCCTGGCACTGAAGGCTGAGTTATGAGGAGGCGCTGGCATCAGCCGGCTCAAGGCTCAAGGCTAACTCCACAGTGGGCATTCAGACCCTCTGCTCCGCAACACACTGGTGAAGATCCCTCAACACACACACACAGACTCACACACACACACAGGCAAACAATCAGAAAATCTAATTTTCTTTCTTTATCTGTTCTGTTCTCCTCTCTCTCTCTCTCTCTCTCTCACACTCTCTCTCTCTCTCTCTCTCTCTCTCTCTCTCTCTCTCTCAAGTGTCTATCACACTTGTACCTGATGGAGAGACAGCGGGCTAAATTTACTGAGTAAAAAAAAGAAGAACCTGCATGCCAACGACCTACACAATAACAAAGACCTTACTTCATATGACCCGCACAGTATGGCTTGAATTTCAAACTTCAACATGACTTGCACAATACAACTATTTCCTCTTTTAGGAGGACAACTGAATGGTAGGGCAAAAGAAGGTAAGGTTTTGGTGATGCTGATGTTTACTTTTGGTCCAGGAAACAAATAACATGCCACATGTTTAGCAGGGGAGTGTGTTCTGGATCAAATAAATGGACCGCTGTCCTTTGAAGGATTCAGACCCACTGACACCTCTACTGGAAACCAGTGCTGCCATTTGCTGGGTTCTTACGGCACTCCATGGCATGGAGGCCCGACGTCACTTTTCTGGGGAATCAATATTAGGTATATTTTCTCATAACTTACATACCTCACACATACATTTAAACCTTGAACTGAAAACCAACACTTTCCCAAGATGCCACTCAGTAACAGTGACAGCTGTGATCTCTTTCAAAAGAACGGAGGAGAACAGAGGAGAACAGAGGGAATCCTGTCTCCCTAATGGCTGATTTGGTTTAATGACAGTATTTAAAACAAACACAACACACATAAAGAAAACTTAAGCACTGTAATTTCAACTATACAATCCACTCTGAAATAAAATAAATAATAAGCCTACATGCATCACTTAGAATGTGAAACGCGTCGATAACTCACAACCAATAATTATCACCCAAACGCTTAGAGCATTTACTCAAATGAACAACGGTAGCCTACCCTGTATGCTCACATATGGGGCAAAGCAAACAGAACAGGCTGAGGACCTTTCAGGAAACTCTGAGCCTGTCAAAACAAATACCCCTGATACAGGTTAGAAATTAGTGTTAAACCAATTGTGTGTACTTCCTTTATGTCAATAATAATATAGAGAGCAACAGAAGAGCAGGCTCCAATAGAATGTGAATTCCTCTAACTATTAGGTAATATGAAGGTGTCTTTAGCCGGACTGAACATACTCCACTGGCAAAGTAACCGGCCAGAATGGCACTGCAGTGACCCAGATGGTCAGCTCTCCTGTTCCCTGCAACACGGACTGACCGGCGGCCATCTGTGGCGAGGCATGAGTCACCAGCTGAGAGGCGGCGGTCGTGAGGGCGCGCGGGCACGCGGGCGCCTTTGGTTTCTTCAGGGCCATGAATCAGCATTAGCCGCATTAGTATTCATTAAAATGCATTTGTGCCAGGGGAGGCTTAGGTGGAGGAAGTGCTGCCGACCTGTTGCCATGGCATGGCTCAGGTATTTTACAGGGGGGGGGGGGGTTTGATGGAACAATGGATTATTGGAATGTTGAAGTTCTACTGAGTTCTACTGACTGTCGATTACTAGTATGTATCTCCTTCCTTCCCTCCTATTCCCTCTCTCTCTTTCCTTCTCTTTCTCTCTCTCTCTCTTTCTCTCTCTCTGTTTTCCCCCTCATTCATCAATTTCATTCCGAGTCAGCTTTATTGGCTTTGCCACACCAAGGTCAGATGTACAGGAAGTGAAGCATTCTTGCAGAAAGAGGAAGAAACCCTATGTAACTGGGTTTGGACCACAACAGACAACTTGAACAGACAGAAAGTTTATATAAATTAGGAAGAATGCTCTATTGGGGATTTTTGTACTTTTTTAAGTAAGAGCATTTCAAAAATAGTATTCCTCAGACAGTTCCTCTGTCAAACCATTTTGCAGATAGAGGCTGAATTCTCAATGTCTTTTGTTGTGCACTGAGAATCTGCAATACCCTCTTCAGGGAGACATGTTCCTCGTATCGCCTTCAGCTACTGACTAAGTGCATGGCTGTGGTTTCTACTGTAAAATCCCCTTTCTAGTCTGCCTTTATTATACAATCTGCTGTTTACTCAAGACCACGTCTCACCCAATTTTATTATTACCTGTGTGGTATTGTTATCATCATTTTTATTATTATTATTATTGTTTTATATATATATATATGTTTTCGTCCCTGTATGTTTGTTTGTCTGTTTGTCAGCAGGATTACGCAGAAACGCATGGACCGATTTCCATCAAACTTTGTGGGGAGATTGGGTAATATAATGGCAATAATTGATTAGATTTTCAGATGTCAAGGTCAAAGGTCAAGGTCACAAGGCGGAGGTTTGCATTCTCTGAATGCTCCCATTCTTGTTATACACTGTTATCATCATCCTCATCATCAGCATCATCATCATCCACATCATCATCATCATCATTATTATTATTATTATTATTATCCTTATTTTTATTATGTGTAGTGTCCTTGTTTCCTGTGTGGTACCAAGTGATATGAAATGTCAAGCAGACTCAAGGGACTCTTTCCCTGGTTCTGCATCTAATCCTAGACGTCAGGCTTTTTAAAACTCCAATAACCAAGACAAATCTGCTCTGCAGGTGTTGCACTGTTTTGCCCCTGTAGATCTGCTGCTGCTGGGCCGTGGGAACATCAGTTAAACCTGATCGTTTCCTCCGGTGGGCAGGATTTTGCTGTGCAAGGGAAACCCATTCTGCATCTCCACGACCAGGAGCTCTATGATTAATTTAAACAATATGAGCTAAAGCCTGATGGCTACCGGAATATAAATATGTCATTTTATTGCACTGAATGCACCGAGTCTCTCTCCCTCTCTCTTTTTCTCTCTCTCTCTCTCTCTTTCAATTTACTTTTGTACTGAAACTTTATTTATTGTAATATAAATAAATAAACCATATAATAATCATAATCATATTTCTTTCCCTGAAGTCTGCTTCATTTCTAACATGGCTGTGGGGTCTGTTTTACAATAATTTCTGAATATGAGTAAGGGGGTTTTCCTCACATTAGTTTTTTTCATCAAATTATTCTATTCTATTCTATTATCAATTCCTCTTGCTTGGATGAATCAAGAACAGTCTACTCTTTAAGGGGATGTGAGGTGCAGCATTGCTCTAAAGCAAAAATAATAAATAATTAATAAACAGTATTCAATTCAAACCCAAGCTGCCACTCTCCAGCAACCCAAACTGCTCCCTGTCTAAATGCCAGACTTGACGTTGTACACACTTGCTTTCAAGAATGTAAAACAGACTCGGTGGCCATGTTGGCTTGATAAGCTTCTTGACACATAACATCACAGCCAACAATACAACAATGACTCCTTGCTTCTCTTTTGTGTTGGAATCTGCACGTTTTCATTCAATCAATTCAACCTCAATGCATTCAGTCTTTTACAGAGAGGAGAAAAGGAAACAGAGAGGGTCAGTGGATCTCACTGACATCCCCATAAGGATGTGTTTTCCCATAGTTACGACGGATAATCAAAACAAGACCAACATCGAAATAAAAACTCACAAAAGGCTCTGTAAAATTATACCGCAGCTTGCCAGAAGTTATAAATGTCGGCGGAATTGAAAACTTTGATCCCTTTTTCCATGGCCAGCTACTGCAGTGGTGCCAGATTGTCCTCCAGCACATCTCCAGTGTTTGGTTGCAACCCTAATGAACCACACCTCTTCTACATTATACACTTCAGACGCAGTAACAAAATGAAGGGGAGACAGCTAGACAACAGGCAGTTAAGATTCACCATGAGGTGATATTGAAACACAAGACACTATTCTGGAATATTCTACAAGCTAGAGAGCTAGAAACCTAGCTAGAAACATACACCTCTCTTTTTCCTTCAGTCACCACTCTTTGACATTCCTACTTTGACATTACTACACACACACACACACACACACACACACACACACACACACACACACAGCGGTCCACACAAATTCAGACACAAACGGACACACACACAGACACACCCATACTGTCACACACACATACACACAGAGACAGACAGACTCACACACACACACGCAGACACATATACACACAAACAGACTCAAACACACACACAGACGCACACTGACGCACACACAGGCACACACACACAGAAAGATATACCAGTAAAAATGTCTGCTATACAGCCAGAGCTCATAGAACAAGATTCTGACTTCCCATTAGATTGTGAAAGGATGACAGTTCTTTGAGCAGGAAAGTAACTGACCATTACCCATGTGGCAAATGGAGATAAGACCGTGTCACTGTCTGTGCAGAAGGTGTGAATATCACCCAGAGGAGGCTACCTCTGGGACTGGAAGAAAAGCAGAACAGTGGAAAATTCCACATTCACTTCTACTCACAGGTTATCTCTATTATGTCAAATTGGATCTGAATTAGCCCCTTTGTCAACTGTGCTCATGTCAGATTGGAGCTGAATTAGCCCCTTTGTCAACTGTGCTCATGTCAGATTGGAGCTGAATTAGCCCCCTGCTAACTGTGCTTCACTCTTGGGGCCCAGTTTACCAGTGCACCTGTACGAGTGCTGCAGGGTGGGATACTTCTTTGATCCGAGAGAAGTACAGGTAAGAATATTATAGCTCTTTGAAAACCCTGACATTTTCAACCACTATAATCATCTATAATACGTACTGTTTCTTCACATTATGTAAAAATGTGACCTTTCAAACAGTACAGGACAACTTGACACAACTAAAATGAGCTTTTTCTCAATATTGAAATGGCTTCTCTGACAGGTTTCACATTCTATTATCTGATAACCTTTTGCTCAGTGCATTTTCATTCAGTGAATATTGCTCTATTTTGCTCCGAAAACACTCTATCAATAGCAAATGAATGGGCGGTAGGACCAGCTAAACATCCATTCTGGTTTAGTGAATCTATGCCATTAGAGTAGAATAAATCATCT
>NC_137916.1:22718216-22725716 GCF_963457725.1 Sprattus sprattus
CTGAGCAGCAACTAGTGTGAAAAAGAGTTTAGAGTCAGAGTGAAGCAGGACTGACGAGGGGAAAGGTTCTAGTTACTCTGTGTGCAAACCCGTGTGCTTATGGCTTTTCTTTTTTGTTTGACTACCTCAGTTTGTAAGTTTAAGAGTTAATTCATTGACCTGTTTTGATTAAAAACACCCTCGTCGTGTCGTTTGGAATGCTGGGTGTTCACAGAGTGTGTGTCTGTCTCAATATGTGTGTTTCCATATGGGTGTGTGTATGTGGAACTGGGCAGGTTGTGTACTGTATGTGTTCATCTTTACATGTGGCTTCTTTCTTGGTAGATCAGAATTCCAACTCCTCCACCAATCACAACGTTCTCTCTCTCGCTCACTCATTCACTCACTCATCTGTCAGCTCGCTCTTCAACTGAAACTCTGCATCTAAAACCTGCCACACAACTCCAACCACACACTCATGTGTCAAAAAGACCTCTGACCCAAAGATCTCCACAGACGTCTTGATCACTGTGAGCTGAACGGATCAAACTGATTGAACAGGCCCCGTGCTCAAGAGCTCTCACACTGTGTGTGTCTCAAGGCCGATTCAAAGGCATGTTAGCTGCAATACAGAAGGCAAGGGCCTTTAACATCAAACTCAAAATCATTCTGACATAGTACATCTAGGTCACACACAAATAAAGCCTAAAACAGTATTGCCTGAAACATTAAGATCTGTAACATATGGATATTTTGCATCAGCATATCTAGGCTTTTCAATTGTAGCCAATACCAAAATATTCTAAATACACATTTTAATTACAGTTCTGATGCATTATGAGAGGTCACCTGTATTCATCTGTCAAAGTAATTATTTCAAATGATTTCAAACTGGCCATTCTGACATCTGTTTGATGGAAGGGTTACAGATGATGTAACCTTACTAATTACAGATACAAAAATCGGTATTCTGTTTGAATCATAATTATCACAGCTAACAACCCCACAGGTGACCAAGGGAGGATCCACTGCTAGTGTTTGTGTCCTTTTCATTTCAGGATGCGGTGCATTAGACACACTGTGCATCACCTTGATGACAACCCATTTCAAGGGCACATGATGAATTGGACTCTGACCAGCAGGCTTCACAGGGTTTTTATCTGTGTGTGTGTGTGTGTGTGTGTGTGTGTGTGTGTGTGTGTGTGAGTGCCTGCCCTGCTGTCGTCCGCTGTCTGTCCATCCCCTGAGCCAGCAGCAGCTTCTGTAGACTACTGATGCATCCCATAATCACCAATAGCAAAACAGAGCGAGACGCATGACAAAACAAGACAAGACAAAACAGAAAAAGTTTGTCCTCCTACCTGGATGTTGTTGAATGACGCTTTGTTGGTAACATCGTACAAAAGCAGAAGGGCTAGGGAGAGACAGGAAGAAAAAGAGATAATTATAAAGACATGATCTTCTACATAGGTTAACACATGTGTACATAACCTTCTTCATAGGGTTACACGTGTGTGCATAACCTTGTGGAAAATCTATTTTTATAACATTGATCTAAAGAGATCTGAGATTTAACTCATTCTAATTTAAATAATTTAGTTTAATAACCAGCAGAAAAAGTTTAGAGAAAAAAATCCATTGACTGAATGAGGTAAGATTCTTTGGTATTGTTCTTCTGCAGCTCATTAGCTGTTAGCGCTTCTTGACTTCCTGCCTGGTCAGCTTGGGGAGGTAATTGGGCTGCACCCTGTGTGCCATACAGGTCTACCTCTGCTTCAAAACACCCTGCAAAGGCTTATCACAAGCTGACAGACTTGGGGAGAAACACATTGTGTGTGTGTGTGTGTGTGTGTGTGTGTGTGTGTGCCTGCGTACGTGCGTGCGTGCGTGCGTGCGTGCGTGCGTGCGTGCGTGCGTGCGTGCGTGCGTGCGTGCGTGCGTGCGTGTGTGTGTGTGTGTGTGAGCGTGTGTGTGAGCGTGAGTGTGAGTATGTGTGCTTTTGTATACACACTTGTCTGTGTGTATGTCTGCACATGTGTGCACAGATCTGCAATAGGAGGACCTGGAAGAAAAACTGTTTCTCAATTGACACACCCACACACACAAACACACACACAAACACAAGCATGCACGCACACACACACACACACACACACACACACACACACACACACACACACACACACACACACACACACACACACACACACACACAGACTTCCTCAGGCCATGCTCAGTCTAATGGCCAGTCAGGGTGATATATGAGAGCACCAGTAATCAGAGGAAGCTGAGTGTCCATGAATCCTCTGCACAATCACAGACCTAACCAGCTGCCGTAGCCAGCCGGCCTACCAACAATGTGTGACAATACACCATCATTATTATGGGAGTAAGTGGAAGACACTTGAATGAGCAAATATATTGGAGCCTCATTTAATGAGACACGCAAGCAGCAGAGAAGACAGAGAGGGAGAGAGAGAGAGAGAGAGAAAGAAAGAGAGAGATAAACGATGAGAGAGGAAAGAGAGAGAGATAGAGAGCAAATGAATGAGAGAGGAAGAGAGAGAGTGAAAGAGAGACAGAGAAAGAGAGAGCAAAAGGATGAGAGAGGAAGAGAGAGAGAGAGTGAAAGAGAATTTCTTTAGAATTTTGAAAACTCCTTTATTACAGTTTTAAGGACAATTTGTCACAATGTACAAAATGAGGGGTGAAAAAAACCATTAAATAAAAACAAAGAGAAAGAACAAATGCAGAAAGCATTCTCTTTTAGTCAAGGGATCAAGCATTCTCCAAGAAATGGGCAAACTGTGAATTATCATCTACAATCACACACAACACCGTATTGTTACTCCATTTCTGCTTAAATGATTCAAGATCTTTCATTGCTTCATAAAAATGAAAATCTATGAATATACCAGACCTCATTAGAATTGAGGAAACCATTACATATCATCACTCGACATTTGTTCAATTTTATTTTTGCGACTAACATAAATGGCCAGCTTTGCTTATACTTCTGCACATATTTAAAAAAAAAAAAAGACTCACAAAAACTTAAATAAGAACTGGAGGCCTTAGACACACTACATAAAAACATGGAAGACAGTCTCCCTTAGAGAACAAAATGGCCACGCTTGGCCCACGTCAGGATTTAAAACTGAAACAAAAGCATTGCAACTGCAATTGCACCAAGCAGAATTCTCCATAGTAAATCACCAACTTTTTTGGTTAAAGGTCACTTGTATAGTGCTCACCACTGTGGCATTAGAGTATCTCTCATCTGTAAAACAGCACACAAGGTATCAGGTACCAGTATCTATCCTCTTGTCCAGAAACTTTACACAGGTTTTATATAAAGCTTTGAGAGTTACTTGATTGGCGCTCAAGAAAATCTATTTGTCAGAAATTGAAATAAAAGCCTGTACATCCTGTTTGATTTTGAGACAGTATCATGTAAGGGAAAGGATGGGAAAGGATGGGAGTGGATGGGAAAGGATGGGAGTGGATGGGAAAGGATGGGAAAGGATGGGAGTGGATGGGAAAGGATGGAAAAGGATGGGAGTGGATGGGAAAGGATGGGAAAGGATGGGAAAGGATTGGAAAGGATGAGAAAGGATTGGGCTACTATGCAAATGGAGCTCATCCCCAAGTGGCTACTATTTGACTGTTAGTAAGGTCTGCTCCTGCTAACTAGAATGCATCTGCCAGGGTTGTAACTACAGACCTGAGAAGACTAGATGCCAGGGTAGGAGGAGACTTTTTAATAGTGATGTCTAGAGCTGAGTGTGTGTGTGGTGTGTGTGTGTCCAGAGTCGAACCAAGGATCAGAGGCTCCTTTAATAACCAGTACCAAGACATTATGCCTTTTGTTTGTTGCACTGTAAGAGGAGACCAGACTTTAAAAAAAAAATACGATAAAACACAGGGAATTCATCCTCTTTGGAGCCAACCAAAAAAAAAGGTCTATCCAGCCCCAGTCCATCAAAAGTCTTTAAAATGTAGCAGATTTCCAACTTGAGTCCACAGGTCCTGTGAGAAGACTTTGCACAAACTGCACATGAAAAGCAGCTGTTCCAGGTTGAACGGCTTACCTATATCAAAAACGTCTCTGATAAATGAAGCCTACCTGGCACACAGTGGGTCTGGTCAGGGTGGATAACCTGCTCTAAACCTTCACTCAGTCTGATAGCCAATGCTTTAGAGAGCAGTTTATATTCCCTGCATTGGATTACCACAGGTCTCCATGAACTGATTTCATGCAGGTCACCTTTTTAGGTGGCAGAGTGAGCACTGCTCTTTGGCAGCTCAGTAGCATCAACCTTAGAAAGGCTGTCACTAAGAACAGTCAGCACATCTCCATCCAAAACTTCTGGCCAAATGGTCTTATGAAAGTCCACAGGTAGGCCATCTAACCCTGGCGCCTTTCCACACTCCATACTCTGGAGGGCTCTCCTCTGCAGTTCCTCTGGGGTCAAAGCCCTTCCCAGGTCTGTATTAGCCTCTTTATATACCTGGGGAAGATTGTCAAGAAAGCCCTTGTCATCATGCTAGATCTGATTCTTATACCTCTCCTTATAGGAGCTGACTAATTTCTTACGATTTCATGTACGTATACTCTGGAGTTAGCTACAGATTACATTACAGTCAGAAAAATCACTCTCTCTCAACATTATCCGTTGCACTTAGATCAATGAGACCGTCACCCTTTTTCGCTTTTCTGTTCGCACGGGACCGTTTTCTTTTTTGCGGTACTTTAGAAACACCTTACTCCATTTCCATGAGGGGAAGTTTCATTGTCATCTAGAGAGCCCACAGCATGATCACCATTGACTACAGAATCATTGCTGTATTTTCAGGCTCGGCATTGTCCACTAGAATCTCCCCAGAGGAACTACATTCCTCATTACAGTAATGGGCTCATCATTCAAGGTGGCCCCCGTCATTTCTGACACATCTAGCCCTGTGTGTGTGTGTGTGTGTGTGTGTGTGTGTGTGTGTGTGTGTGTGTGTGTGTGTGTGTGTGTGTGTGTGTCATTTCTCACACATCTAGCCCTGCTATTTTCTAGGGCACATCTGCCTTGGCTGTTTCACCAGCACTGGATGTGCCAGGGCACGAGGTAGGGCAAGAGGTAAAAAGAGCATGATCAGAACTGACAGAACCGAAATAAAACCAGGCCCATGAGGGTGTGCTGGGAATACGTTTCTGGGCCTCTCTCATTTGTTCATTTCATTCCTTTCAAGGATGAATTTCAAATGGTTTCTGACAGCCGCTACCTGGTGTGTGTGTGTGTGTGTGTGCTTGTGTGTGTGTGTGTGTGTGTGTGTGTGTGTGTGTGTGTGTGTGCACAATCTAAATACTTAGGTTTTCCTAAGCCACAGGTGTATGTTGTCTTATATTCCGTACATATAATTAGTTCCAAAAAGATTAGCTCAGTGTGATTAAACATATTAAATATGGAGATCCAGATTACCACAGATTAAATAGATTAGATTCCTGTGAAATGTTTCTAAATGCACACCACACACAGTTCATGTGGGAGTTTGAACAGGAGTAGGTTTAGGGCCCATCCCTCATGATGTACACACACATAATACACACCGCACACACATAATACACACCACACACAGTTCAGAGTAGATACACTACGTGGGAGTTTAAACAGAAGTTGGCGTAGGTATCATCTCTCACAGAGAACTTTAAATCCTTTAAGACACTTTCCCTGTCCAGCTATCTCCCTACCACAGGTCAGTTTGTTTACATACTCACTGACAGGAAGTTTTCTTCTAAAATCTTTCTCTGGAATCTTTCCTTAAAGAGACAGTGTGCAACAATTTGACAGCTTTTGAATCATGATTGTATAGGCAACTAGGACTGTTATCATCCTTAAATGAATTGTCGTGGTATATGGTCATATGAAGGACCAATAGACACACCAGTTGTTCCAGCTGGCTGCACGGGCTACATACTTTGTGTGTTCTGGTTCGGGTCGGACAACCCTGTGAACATTTTAAAAAGCTTTCAGAGAAAGACCTTGCCAATTATGCTACCATGCTAGCAAGTCTTTTATCAGTGCCATCTGTGCTGTGGTTGGTGTTTTGAAAGAGTTTTTGGATGCTTTAGTTAGATAGTATATATCAGTTAGAATGCTAGTTTATGACAAAAACTCCTTACTGCTGCTTTATAGGAAAGCCTAGTTGCAGGCAGAAGAGAGAGGGTTGTTGCCCCACTATAAAAAATACCATGAAACACTGATGGCAGGCTCCGAGTGTGTGTGTGTGTGTGTGTGTGGCTCTGACTGTGTGTGTGTGTGTGTGTGTGTGGGTGTGTGTGTGTGTGTGTGTGACTGTAGCTGTCTCTTTGTTTTGTTAAAAATCCCTCCTGGAGCTTACAGCTTTCTTCAGATTCCCTCTGTCAGTCACACATGCATAAGGCTTTGGCAGAAAGTGTGTTAGTCCGTTGCACGGATCAGATGTCTGAGCTGGGTAGGGTTTTTCTTTGTAATTTCAGAACGTCATTGGTCCTATCTTCACTGACACACACACATACACACACACACACACACACACACCAGGAGAAACATTGAGCCATAACCACTGTGAGGTGTCACAGTTGATTTGTGTGGGAAGAAATGAAGAAATAAAATCAGTTTGCAGACTCTCAATCCTTTCATCTCTCTCTCTCGGGGATGGAAGAAGCCCTGCCACTCTTCCATTCAATGCATTGTGGTTTAAAGGCATGTTCCTTTACACTCTGCACCCTTTGATTGTGGTTTAGAGGCATGCTCCTCTACACTCTGCACTCTTTGACACTTGTACATACTTTACAATTGGTTAGATTTGTATACCCTTTGTAAACTCACGATAATGTCAAAAACTAACAGCAATTCCCTCTTTTCAGTGAACCACTATATTTTTCTGCTGGTGCGATCTTTGGCCAGACAGGGTGAGGACGGAGCATTTGACATTATTCTGATACAAACAAGTTGCCATTTCTTTTTTTATTTCTGCGTGGCGAAGGGGGTAATCTTCTTTTCTTAAAAGGTTTGCACAGGAGTAATGGTCAGAAATGGCCTTTGGAACAGCAGCAACCCCGTAGTGAATTACAGAGGAGAGATGTCGCAGTCAGATACAGGTGTAGTCTGGGCTTTGTGTAAAAACACCATGTTTTCGGCTATGCTCTCTTCACAATCACTCTAACTGTTCTCTCTATGTCTCCATCTCTATCTCTCCCTCTCTCTTTCTCTCCCTCCCTCCATCCCTCTGTTCAGGTGAGCTTGCATAGAGGCATTGGTGGGCAGTGAGCCGGCTGCTGAGTTCTAAGGCCTCATGCCTCTGTCTGACCTTTCTCTTCTGAGACTCCATTAGCAACTACCTGCTGCCTTAGACCCTGCCTTTCCTCAACACGCACGCACGCATGCACGCACGCACACACACACATACACACACACACACACACACACACACACACACACTGTCTTTCTCTCTCACACACAAACACACACACACACACACATACACACC
>NC_137916.1:22735716-22738216 GCF_963457725.1 Sprattus sprattus
GCGTGTGTTCTCTGTGTGTTCTGTGTTCTCTGTGTGTGCTGTGTGTGTTCTATGTGTTCTGTGTTCTGTGTTCTGTGTTCTCTGTGTGTGCTGTGTGTGTGTTCTGTGTGTTCTGTGTGTTCTATGTGTTCTGTGTGTTCTGTGTGCTCTGTGTGTGCTCGTTCACAGCCCTGGTTCAATGACTGTGAAATAAGCACAGTGGCTTGAACTGAGTCATTACCAATCATTGCCAATCAACACGTTGCTTCAGGAGCACGGGGGGAATGGTGTAGCTTAATTAGCCCTGAGCTCAACAACTTATCATCACCAAAAAAGCGGACTGTACCTTAAACTGGTAAAGCAAGTTACCAAAGGCTGATTCCGGTGCAAATCATTTGACATCGCCTTTACCTCTCTCCATGAGGGGATCTAGCTGGAGTTGGCATCGCCTTTACCTCTCTCCATGAGAGGATCTAGCTGGAGTTGGCATCGCCTCTACCTCTCTCCATGAGGGGATCTAACTGGAGTTGGCATCGCCTTTACCTCTCTCCATGAGGGGATCTAGCTGGAGTTGGCATCGCCTCTACCTCTCTCCATGAGGGGATCTAGCTGGAGTTGGCATCGCCTTTACCTCTCTCCATGAGGGGATCTAGCTGGAGTTGGCATCGCCTCTACCTCTCTCCATGAGGGGATCTAGCTGGAGTTGGCATCGCCTTTACCTCTCTCCATGAGGGGATCTAACTGGAGTTGGCATCGCCTCTACCTCTCTCCATGAGGGGATCTAGCTGGAGTTGGCATCGCCTTTACCTCTCTCCATGAGGGGATCTAGCTGGAGTTGGCATCGCCTCTACCTCTCTCCATGAGGGGATCTAGCTGGAGTTTGTCCCACCACCTCGCAGCCTCATGTTAGTCATGTTATGTAAGGTTGCCTGTTTTCTGGAGGCTCCTGCAGGTGTACCTGGCGCTTCCTGCTAATTGGCTGATGGGGATCCAACATTTAAAGTTTACTTTAAAAAAATATATATGTACTCAAATTGTATTATGTAATCGGTTACATCAAAAGTTTTAAGTACTCTGAACTTGTTCAGGTTTACAGTGTGCTAATTGGCTGATGGGGATCCAATATGGGCAGAGTGAGCAGGAGACCGTGGATTTAAAGAGCTTTGCTTCCCCGAGGGCCAACTGAAAGGTTACAGCCTACCTTTGCTTTCCTTCGCTGTTGCTACGCCGAACAGCGGGGTGTTGACACCTCAAGTTCGCCTCTACAGGTCTCAGCAAGAGTCCAGAAAGAGCGTAATTGGCTGCATTGTCAGTGTGAGATGTGAGATGCGATGGTGTGCAAATCCACCCTCATCCTTCCAGGAAAGACTGTTGTTGTTCAAAAGCTGATCTCTCAACAGGTACACCTATAGCACCAGGCTCATGTTCTCTGACATTTTGACATCCCTTGAGAGCTTCGAAGGGGAGAGAAGTTGTTTGCTTTGCTCCTATATATTTGAGAGAGGCTGCTCTATGCTTTCAGCCTTGGACTGTGACATGCTGCGCTGCGCTAGGATAAAAACAAGGATAACGGCCATTCAGAACCAATTGATGTAAAGGGCTAACCAACATATCAATATAACAACATCTACGACCATGTTAAATTACAGCAATACACTAAAAACATCGGACAGCAACAAGTACTTTTTCTAGGGTTTGTGAAGGTAAGTATTTGTGAAGGGTCTTCTGGTGAAAGGTCTATGCACATAGTGTGTTTTTCATTTGTGTCATGTCTCTGTAAACTCTCATATGAATCAGGCAGCTGTTCTGGTCCTCCACAGTGCACTCTTCAGCTCTCCTCACTTAGTGATAGTGGGGGGAGAGCGGGCCCCTCCTTCCTCACACAGAGGCCCTTAGCTCAGAGTGAAGCATGCTTGATGTTGCTGATAGATCGGCCCAATTAACAGGCTCAGAATAGCAGGAGGTGCTCACTCAAGCCCAGGACGTCATGGAGAAGCATGAAGGAAACCTCAGGACAATATGGCACTCTGAAACATCACTGGTTCTAGTGGTGCCTTGGACTGTAATATATGTGTACATACACACATAAACACACACGTACATTCACATGTACACACACATGCTCACACACATACACATGTACAAGGATGTGTACACACACACACACACACACAGATATAGGCATGTACATTCACATGTACACACACATACCCACACACATACACATGTACAAGGATGTGTACACACACACACACGCACACACACAGAGACAGACGTGTACATTCACATGTTACACACACATGCCCACTAGGGCTGTAACGATACACCTACCTCACGATTCGATTCGTATCACGATTCTTGACCCACGGTTCGATACACCCCACGATATTATTATGATTATTATTATTTTATTTTTTTTACCTCGCAATTTTTAAAATATATTTTCTAATTCACATTAGAATAAGTATGTGCTATAAAAAAATTAAGAAACAATTTATAACCAAATATTGAGGTTTTTATT
>NC_137916.1:22755716-22765716 GCF_963457725.1 Sprattus sprattus
TGCGCTTCTCGCTCTTAAAGGGAATGTGAAATGACGCTCCGATTGGTTTATTGCATATTACGCCCAAACCACACCTATGGCTGAGTAACCTCCTTTGGACCAACCCTTTTGACACTTGCGCTGGACGCAAGTGTGTTTTTTCCGCCGTTAAAATAGCAACTGCGCCATAGAGCCGCCCACACAGCTACTTGCGCTTGGCGCCGTCCTACTTGCGTTTCTGATCGGCAAGATAGAGCCCCTCGTGTTCATTGCAGAAATACTTCTGCAGGGGTGTATCACAATTCCTTGTTTGTGTGTGATATGTATTGCTTCCTTTGGCAAAATCATCTTTATGATGTTACTATTGACAAACTGCAGTGTTGTTTCAACTGGCTGACACACACCAAAGCCTTTCGGTGATTCCACAATGAGACTGGGAAACACTGTAGGCAAGCTAATCACAAACCAAACGCCAAAGGCAAAAAAAACAGCACAATGACACTGAAGAAAACACATCTCAAATCCAGTCTTATTTTCTGCAGATCTAAATTTGATCTCGATGCTACAGCCCCAGTGGACAGAGAACAGGGGTTTCAGGAGCAGCAGAATCAGTAGTCCGGTAGCGGCAGCCCAAGCAGCAGCAACAGCAGCAGTAGCAGCAGCAATATTAGCAGTAGCCGCAGTAGTAGCAGTAGCAGTAGCAGCAGCAGCAGCAATATTAGCAGCAGCAGCAGTAGTAGCAGTAGCAGCAGTAGTTGCAGTAGCAGCAGCAGCAGTAGCCGCAGCAATATTAGCAGTAGCCGCAGTAGTAGCAGTAGCAGTAGCCGCAGCAGCGGCAGCAGTAGCAGCAGCAGTAGCAGTAGCAGTAGCAGTAGCAGTAGCAGTAGCAGTAGCAGTAGCAGTAGCAGTAGCAGTAGCTGCAGCAGTAGCAGCAGCAGCAGTAGTAGTAGCAGTAGCAGTAGCAGTAGCAGTAGCAGTAGCCGCAGCAGTAGCAGTAGCAGCAGCAGCAGCAGCAGCAGCAGCAGCAGCAGCAGTAGTAGTAGCAGTAGCAGTAGCAGTAGCAGTAGCAGTAGCCGCAGCAGTAGCAGCAGCAGTAGTAGTAGCGGCAGCAGGTGTGTTGTCCTTAATGGTGGCGAGCTGTGAGACGTGGCCGTTTGCACTGTGTGTGACTGCATCATTATGCACCACAGCAGGGCTGAGATGCCCAGCACATAGCAGAAGGTGGGTGGGTGGTACTGACATGCTGACACACACACATACACACACACACACACACACACACACACAAAAACACCTAAGCACACACACCCACACCTTCACGCACACACACACATACACACACACACACACACACACACACACACACACACACACACACACACACACACAAAAACACCTAAGCACACACATCCACACCTTCACGCACACTCACGCACACACACACACACACTCACACAAACACACACACACTCGCACACACACACACAGACACACACACACACACTCACGCACACAAACCCTCACGCATGCACACACACACACAATGCCGCTTTTTGCTGTCTTCAAGGACTGTTTTTAATGAGCACACACAATCTCGCAATTGCCAAAAAAAGAGAGAAAACAACATGAGGGCACGCAGCAAACGAGCGCACAACATTGTTTCAGCCCTTTGAAGTGTAAATTGCTCTGTCTCTGTTCGGGTGGCTCGTCTGCTGATCCTGGCATCTAACAGACACTGTTGCATCCAGAGCAGAAACCCGTGTATGAATAATAAAGCCTGCTCCATCCACTCACACATTCAACATGCCTTATTAGGGTTGTTTGTTTCACGTACTACTGACATATCTGGCAAGACAACCAAAAATGTAACCAAAATATACAGAAAAATACCAGGCGGTAAGGCTTAAGCGTGTCTGAACGTTATGGGACAGAATTATGCATTAGAGTGATAAATATTGTGGAAAATACGGATTAATCTAACTCAATAAATGATTGAATGACCTCCAAGATTACCAAGAAGTATATAAACTAGGTGCAAAGGCAAACGAGGAGTTATATGATGAATGAATAGTTTATTAATGCGATAAACAGTAAGTACAACTGTAAATAACAACAATTAAATAAACAGGTGGGATGCCAGTTAGACGAAATAAACTTAAATGACCACATAAACCTAAAAATCTGAATGCATCAAATAAAGACAGTAAACCCAAAGCACAACGAGTGAGTGAGATAAAGAGATGAGATAAGGAGAGAGAGGAGAAAGGAAGAGAGAGATAGATAGAGAGAGAGATATATTGTGAGGATTATTGTTTATTTTATTTATTTATGTTTATTTCAATTGCATTCTTTGTTCCAATATGCTTTGGCAATGTTGTATTGTATGCAGTTATGCAAATAAAGCCATTTTTGGTGATGGATACGGAAAAGGTTTTCTCTTTCCCAGGTGGTGTGACAGATCGAGGCTACATCCACGCTAATACTAACACGATTCTTTATCCTGCTCCATATCAGAAATAATCTCCGTCTATACAAACAGGCCTGAAAATGGAAAAACCCTTCCGGAAAAGGGTCCCGTAATAGGAGTGTTACGAACCTGGGAAGGAACACAACACTGGAGTTTTAAATCGGAAACAGCCAGCAGCGTTATCAAAAGTATCGAAAAGTCTGAAGTGGTATGAACGACAGGCGTGACCATCGCGAAAGTGATGTGATTTTAAAATGAACACAGATTAGTGTGGATATACGTAGCTGAGCCTGATGTGTGATAGCCCTTTGTGGGGGTTGCTGTTATAAACAATGGAAGTCTTTTGTTACCAGGGAGATCAGAGGGAATCTTTTTCTGGTCAGTTATGTAGATTTTATCATTGTGCTTTCCGCCTTACTACATCGACAAACAAACAAACAAACAAACATACTCTCTTTTTTTCTCTCTCTGTCTCTGTCCCTCACACACGCACGCATGCACCCACGCACGCACGCACGCACACACGCACACACACACACACACACACACACACAAACACACATGCACACAAGCGCACACACACACACACACACACACACACACACACACACACACACACATATACACAATCCTACAGAGATGCCCTGTGGCCTCAGTCGACCCTGGCTGACTGGACTGTATTCGGTTTGAAGATCCTGCAGTAACCCTCGGAACTCATCCCAGTCCCTGGGCATCGGCTGCTTCTGCGGCGGGAATCACACAGATTACAGAACATGCTTTCTCTCCTCGGGCAGAATCGCAGAGCAGTTGCTGTTGAGAGGGCTGTGTTTAGCTTGGGGGCACTCAATTCACTGGCGTACTGTTATGTCCAACTACAGGATGTGTGTGTGTACATGCAAGTGCATAAATCAATGATCTACTCAACTATTTTTTGCAGCAGTTAGGTTCATTTAACATCAGAAAGTGACATGTCTTGTGACTAATGACAGCACGAAACAGATGTCTTCAGTCTTCGTGTAAACACACTAACGCACACGTGCATCCACATAGACACCCATTCACACATATACGCACACCCTCGCGCACACACACACATCCACACACCCACACAAGTGTTGCCAGGGGAACCATTGCGAATGGAAGCATGTCAGAGTAATTTAGGAATCAATAATTCCCCTGAGGGGGCTTGTTCTCTCCGCACAGATCTGCACAGATCTGCAGCCTGGGGCTTGGACAGCCAGGGACGAGACTGTGCCCTAAAAATCTATTTCACACAGGACGACCGCTCCCCAACGCGCACCAAACTCATGCATTATTAACCAGTTACATTCCACTGAAGACTCCAGACTGGTCTGCTCTACAACTCTGTGTGAGCTACTGAGAATCTATCAGTGGGTGGGGGTGTGTGTGAGGGTGTGTGTACTTGCATTTGTGTCTGTGTCATTGCTTGATATGACAGGATCTGGGATAAGAGGTCTTTTGGCGAACCAACTTGAGCAAGTTGGCATGTTTTCAAGCACGCGCTTGCAGTGTTGTGTTTGTGTCTATCTATCTGTGTGAGTTTCTGTGTGTGTGTGTGTGTTTGTCTGTGTCTTTGTGTGTGCATATGCATGTGTGTGTGTGTGTGTGCATGCTTACTTGTGTGTGTGTTTGTGTTAATGTGTGAGTGTGTGTGTGTGTGTGTGTGTGTGTGTGTGTGTGTGTGTGTGTGTGTGTGTGTGTGTGTGTGTGTGTGTGCGTGTGTATGTGTCTGTGTAAGTGTATGTGGGTATGCATTTGCGTGTTTGTGAGTGTGTGCAGGCATGTGTGTGTGTGTGTGTGTGTGTGTGTGTGTGTGTGTGTGTGTGTGTGTGTGTGTGTTCTCTCACTCACCCTGAAGTCGATGCCGACGGTGGAGATGAAGCTGCCAGCCAGGAAGGCTCCGTCCTTGAAGCGCACCAGCAGACACGTCTTCCCCACTCCAGAGTCTCCCACCAGCATCACCTGAGACACAGCAGCAGCCACATCAGGACCGTGTCATGCATAACTGTATTACTAGTTTATTACAATGTTACAACCCATTTGGTGTGCTTCTGAAAACAGCTCGTTAACAGCTCATTTAGTTACATTTACATTTTGTTATTTAGCAGACACCTTTATCCAAAGTGACTTACAAGGATTTTGCATTTATATATCAGGAGCAGTTAGGGGTTCAGTGTCTTGCTCAAGGACACTTACACACTTACTAAACGACTCCTCTACCTCCTATACCACTGTCGCCCCCATAGTGGCTCTCCTCAGCACAGACAGTCCTAAAGTGCTCATTGAAGGGAGAGCTGCTCAGAAATTCTTGGACTTTCATGCAGGTAGCTTCATATACACTGACTAACTGTTCACATTCAGGGTAGGGACTTCAGTTTGTGCAACTTACAACATCCTAGACTTTGGTTATGAGTATAGTTGCCAACTGAAGTTCGTAACACACACACACACACACAGATGTACAGTAGGTGCCAGTGGATACTGTGTGTGTGTGTGTGTGTGTGTGTGTGTGTGTGTGTGTGTGTGTGTGTGTGTGTGTGTGTGTATGTGTGTGTGTGTGTGTGTGTGTGTGCATGTGTTTCCATGAATGTGTGTTTTTTGAATGTACCTGGAATATGTTTTTTGAGTTTATGTGTGTGTGTGTGTGTGTGTATGTGTGAGTGTGTTTCTTTGTGTGTGTGTGTGTGTGTGTGTGTGTGTGTGAGTGTGTGTGTATGTGTGTGTGTTTGCTACCCCATACTGCTCCAGCAGCTGCACATTCCTCTCATTTAGTGTCTTTTCTGGAAAGGTGGCTTGGATTTGATTACCATTACTGAGTTAATTGGACTCCCTTTGTGTGTGTGTGTGTGTGTGTGTGTGTGTGTCTGTGTGTGTGTGTGTGTGTGTGTGTGTGTGTGTGTGTGTGTGTGTGTGTGTGTGTGTGTGTGTGTGTGTGTGTGTGTGTGTGTGTGTGTGTGTGTGTGCATCCATAGTTTTGCCTGCATGACAGAGAGAGCACCCATCCATACACCTTCATGTTCTCTTCTCATTTTCTTCTATGCCAGCTCTTTTGGAAGTTTTTCATTCCAGTCTTGCTTGAGGAGAGAACAATGTTTTTGGTTCCAGAGAAGAGAGCTATGTTTTTGGTTCCAGAGAAGCGAAGTATGTTTTTGGTTGCAGAGAGAACAATGTGTTTGCTTCCAGAAAGAGAGGAGAAAGATGTTTTTTGGATTCCAGAGAGGAGAAAGATGTTTTTTGGATTCCAGAGAGGAGAATGATGTTTTTGATTCCAGAGAGCAGAAGGATGTTTTGGGATCCAGAGAGGAGAAGGATGTTTTTGGTTCCAGAGAGGAGGATGTTTTTGGTTTCAGAGAGGAGCGTGATTGATTGAACAAAGAAACAACTTTTTGCGTCTTTTTCAGTCTGTCCATCTCTAGCTGTTTTAGTCCCTCACTCCCTCCTTACATCCTCTCTTTCCTTCTCTCTCTGTATCTCTCTCTCTCTTGGTATATATCACTCTCTTTATCTCTCCCTCTCTTTCTCTGTATCTCTCTCTCTCTCTGTATATATCCCTCTCTTTCTCTGTATCTCTCTCTCTCTCTGTATATATCCTTCTCTGTATCTCTCCCTCTCTTTCTCTGTATCTCTCTCCCTCTCTGTATCTCTCTGCCTCTCTTTATCTGTATCTCTTTCTCTGTATATCTCTCACCCATTAATCATGCTCCCTGAGGCACTGTTGTGGTGAAATATGGCTTCTCTCGTAGCAGCAGCTGTAATAAAACACAAAAGCACCACACTCTCCCCTCTCCTCGCCTCTCCTCTATCCCCCTCTCCCTCTCCTCTCCCCTTTCCCTCTCCTCTCCCCTTTCCCTCTCGTCTCCTCTCTCCCCTCCTCTCAAACACGGCCTCCCTGATCACCATCCAGAACCCACAAATCAGCTCTGAACATCTCATTCAAGAGCCCTCACTCCACACCCCAAATCACTTCAGCGGCCTGGCAAACTGGTCAAGTGTGTAGCTCCCGCCAGCTAACAGCCCAGTGCTTTAGCGCTCCCTGAAATAGAAAGGAATGTATTGTGTGTGTAACGTAAATGTGCCTTTCCTATCAAAAGCGGATAGGCATTGTAATCTGTACCACACTATGCGGTTTCAATAGTCGATATGGGTCCGTTTGCTTTGCTGAAGAAGTACATGTCGGTTGTTGATTGTTACAATTATAGAACTTCCCTGCAGTTAACGACCCTCCTCTGTGTGATGCAGAATTAGTTAAACCAAACAATGGCTACTGATCATTTCTGAATCCTTCAGAGCATTCATACTGTGAAAGGGGGGAAAAGAAGAAATATCTTACATCTATTCTTAGCTGTACAAGCAATACAACTCATCCTCACAAGGTACAAGTTGCCAGAGTACACAGTACACTGACACCGTAAGGAGTCCATCATGTCCGCAAAATTCAAAAGACTAAATAAATATTTGTTTTGAATGTGGTACGGGAGATCAACTCCAGTCAGTATCTTTTTTGTCCTTATGGATAGTGACCAGGACAAACATGCAGGTCTCAAGCAACATGAGTGCCCTTGTGTAGAAATGAGCATGGCCATTTTACATTGTATACATCTGAGTGGTTCTCAATGAATTATGATATGGGAGTGATACACGTACACTGTCCTATGAGCCATGCTCGTATCAGTGTGTATGAAACCAGTTAAGGAGGTAGAGGTTTGGTGTTGGAGGGAACATACTGTATGTCCCATGTGACTTATATATGTGATATATACATACATACATATATACATACATATATACAAGCATTAGCACAAATACTCTCTCTCACACACAGACACTAATTACTACTACTACTAATACACAGAAATGTTAAACAAATGTCTATCTTTACTCAGGTATCAGCCCAGGCAGACCCAAATACACACTGATCTGAACAGTTCAGACCGCAAAATGATTTTTTTATATTCACCTTCCGACATTTTTTGTGTCCAAGGGGCTCTTCTAGCCCTCCTCGTATTCAGGACCTGAGAATTATTTCCTCTTTACTTTATACTGGGCCGATTTCTTTCTGAGGTCAACCATGTCACGCTGTTCTCCCTCGACCTCTCCTGTCTTCCTTCTCTCTGTAAATGTGTATGCTGTTTACTGATTCAAGGTGACTGTGGGGGGGGGGGGGGGGTATGTGAAAAAGGTTCCGTAAACTCCGCGCAAATATCTCATCATTCTCCATTAATTTAACCAGTCAGTTGTTCAATTACTTGTTTAACGCTTTTCCAATACGCCGATGTAAAAAAAAAAAAAGGCAGTTTTAATCACTTGCTTGATTGATTTAATTGATCAAATATCAGCGAACACCCCGGGGTCCAAAAAGGAAAGTCATCAATCTTTTCAGTCTGTCTTTAATGCTGACATAACACCAGGAGTAATTTAGACTCACACGGGGATACAGTAACTAAGGATGGTTACCTTGAATGCAATGTCGTAGAACTCGCTGCTGTTGCTTAAAGCGGGGCGACTGGGATGGACCACTCCGCTCGCTTGGACCCCGGGCACTAGGGCTTTCCCGATTCGGCCGCCTTCTTTGCCGCTGGGAGTTCCGGTGCTAGGGCTCGCGGTGCCACTTTTGTTCTTAAGTCCCTTTTTTCGTGACATCTCTTCAGATTTTAGCCTCAGTCTTCACGTTCACGCTCGCTGAAAAACTGCTAGTTGCAGATACTTCCGTGAAAACTTCGGTGCTCGCCCGAGTTGTCAAGCAGATTTCAGGTTATCAGAGTATAACGGTGACAAACTCTGTGCAGCGTCGTTCACTCACCTGCCTGTTGGAGACATGGCTGCTAATGATTTTCTTATGGTTCTCTGGCACTAAACACAGTCGTCTGATATCCTCCAGCAACTCCGCCTATGCCCTGATCGATGTCCTCTTTGTTGCTCCTCAATTGTATTAACTAAGTTATCAGCAGAAGGATAGCGAGGATGTTGCCAGATCGCTTAACGAGAACACTCCTGTCTGATGGCTTTGTGGGCTTTTACAAAAGTGTCCTACACAAAGCATTGCATGCAGCTGTGCGCCGCGATACTACATCCCCCTAAGCGCAAGAGATGTGTGACGGAGGTAGGCAGGGAAGAGAAATAGACTAATTGGGGTGGGGTGGGGGCTATAGATAAATAAACAGACACACCGTTTGAGACACGTGGATATATAGCGAGGTAGATAAATACATAGATAGATAGTTAGACAGATAAATAGATAAAAAAGCATGGGCATCTCATTATTGCTTGACTAATGGCCGTTGGTTTTTCGTCATGTTCAGATCTATGATCTGCCAATAGTGATCGCGGACCGCTTTGCAAACATCTCGAAAGACCTTGTGTCTGTGTATGCGCGAGCGTGTGAGAGCGAGCGCTCTTTTGTGTTTCAAGCACCTTGCGTAACTCCAAGAACGTCCGCCAGCCATCTGAGTCACATCACCTCTTGAGCGGCCTTAAGGAGTTTTAAAAAAAAATGTGGTTTCGGTTCATTTTAAAAGAACATGTCCAGCATATCTACAGGAACGTTCATTTTTTCCCCCCATCGGTCTCACTGCTGAAGTGTTGAAGGCCTCTCGAAGTAGGACAGATGGTGCTTTCCACGGTGCTGATTTCGGTGACAAATGCCTGCAGTTTATCCGCTCGATGCCAACAAATACAGAACGGTGGCTCTGCACTGTATTACTTCTGGTCCTGTCAGAGTTGTAGGTTGTTTTTCAACTAAACAAAACCTTGCGTGCTCAATACATTCATGAAAAGCAGCTGTAATGTTATGTGGGTCATTTCTTTAAAGTACCACTATGCAACAATCTGACACTTTTTGAGGTATGGTTTTATAGGCAACTAGTTTTGGTACCATCCTCAAATTCATTTTGATTGCATATGGTCATGTGAAGGACAGATAAACACCTGTGTCTTCCCCACTAGCCATCCAAGATATGCCCTATGTAGTTCTGTTGACGGGCTGGAACCCCCCTGCAAGAATGGAAGAAAGCTTTCACACGCATGACATTGCCAGCTCTACTGCCAAAAGACACCAGTAAGTGTGTTTTGGCAAGCTTCTATCAGTGTCAGCTGGGTTGTTGGTGGTGTTTGCAAGGTTTTTGCATGCCTTTTAAGCAGCTTACTAGTTTGTGAACAGAACTACCTAGTGCTGCTTTAAGGCCTCCCGTATGAATACCACCCAATGCATACAAAAGAGTGGAAGGTTTCACCCTGGCACCTCTGTGAAGCGTCAGTCAGAATCAGAATCAGAATCAGAATCAGAATCAGAATTGTATTTATTGCCAAGTAGGTTTACACCTACCTGGAATTTGCTTTGGTGAAGGTACATGCAATAAACATAAAAACACAATAAGTACCACACATAACCAAAAAAAACATATAAAAGATATATAAAAAAGTCAAGTATGTCTTAGATTGCACAATGTGAGGCTGCCCACTGCAGCCAGGGCTCTGTTCAATACTGGCTGGCGCTCGGTGCTTCTGTGCCCATTTCTAAACAGGCTTGAATGCCAA
>NC_137916.1:22798216-22800716 GCF_963457725.1 Sprattus sprattus
CCATTGTATTCTTTCCCTGCTGCCCCCTCTCTCCCATGTTCCACCTCCGAAACAGGAAGAGAAGAGAGAGGACAGAGAAGAGAGAGAAGTGAAAACACACAGAGGCACAAGCAGCACCGCAAAACCCCTCTCCTTGCATGCCTCACAACCCCCTGCCACTAGCCCAGCCTGGCCCCCTTCCCAGCGCTGTGTGTTTGTATGTGTGTGTATGTATGTGTGTGTGTGTATAGGTGTTTGTGTTTGTCTGTGTTTGTGTGTGTGTGTGTGTGTGTGTGTGTGTGTGTGTGTGTGTGTAGGTGTGTGTGTGTGTCTGTGTGTGTGTGTGTGTGTGTGTGTGTGTGTTTGTGTGTGTAGGTGTGTGTCTTTGTCTGTGTTTGTGTGTGTGTGTGTGTGTGTGTGTGTGTGTAGGTGTGTGTGTGTCTGTGTGTGTGTGTGTGTGTGTGTGTGTGTGTGTGTGTGTGTGTGTGTGTGTAGGTGTGTGTCTTTGTCTGTGTTTGTGTGTGTGTGTGTGTGTGTGTGTGTGTGTGTGTGTGTGTGTGTGTGTGTAGGTGTGTGTGTGTGTGTCTGTGTGTGTGTGTGTGTGTGTGTGTGTGTGTGTGTGTTTGTGTGTGTGTGACTGTGTGAGACTTTTAGGTTAGATTTGAAGAACCAACTTTTTCCTGTGTTTGAAGTGATGCCTAAGTTTTACCTGTCTTGAGTGAGCAAACCGAATTAAAAACCTTCTTTTATTTGCCAATTTGTGACTGATTCCTCAGTTTACTGCACTGCCCACCCCGCAACCTGTTACAACACACACACACACGCACACACACACACACACACACAAACACACACACACCTGGTTGTACATGCACACACACACACACACAGACGCCTGGATGTACATGGCGATACAAACACACACGAACACACACACACACACAGATGCCTGGATGTACATGAGGACACACACACACACACACACACACACAAACACACACATACAAACGCACCCCCACACACACACAAACGCACCCCCACACACACACAAACTCACACACACACACACACACTGATGCACACAAATACACTGCGGGAGATCCTCTGTGGGAATGCCTCTCTCTGCTTCTCCATAGTTCCATTCAGAATCACACAGAATACTCGATGTGTCTTGTGAGAGGTCACCCCAGCGATGTCTTCAGCGGGGACTGCAGTTTGCCCAAACGGTCTAAGGGCTTCACTGTAACAGGGATGAAAACACACGTGCGGAGCTGGCACTGCTCAACACAACACACCCAGTAATGTGATTTATGCTTAGTCAGCTTTCAATGGCGTGTCGCGAACAATGATGATGATGTGATCAGTGACGTGATCCGTCGTGATCAATGTATCTATGGACATATTTTACAGTTTCCCTCTAAAGTCTATAGAGAGACTGCTGCTGGTGGTGGAGGATTCCCAAACCTGCCCAGACCACATGAGGGGGAGACAGAGAGGACTGGCATCCAGACCAGACTCTCTGTGTGTGTGTGTGTGTGTGTGAGTGTGTGTGTGTGACTGTGTGAGTGTGTGTTTGTGTGTGTGTGTGTGTGTGAGTGTGTGTGTGTGTGTGTGTGTGTGTGTGTGTGTGTGTGTGTGTGTGTGTGTGTGTGTGTGTGTGTGTGTGTGTGTGTGTGTGTGTGTGTGTGTGTGTGTGTGTGTGTGTGTGTGAGTGTGTGTGAGTGTGTGAGAGCTTGTCTCCCCACCAATTCCCCCCTAATATCCTGTCCACCAGCCCTCATTGGCCCTGATAATGAAGCCAAGTGAATTCAATAAGACCGAATAAAATCAGTCAGTGAGTGTGTGTCTGTGTATTTGTGTGAATGTGAATGTGTGTCTGTGCATGTGTGTGTGTGTGTGTGTGCATGTGTGTGTGTGTGTGTCTGTGCATGTGTGCATGTGATGACGGGAAGCACTATATTGGATGCTGTGGCTGCACACTGCGGGCCTGTCTATGAGAGGGTGCTTTACCGCCCCTAATTCTTGCCACTGCATTAAACCTTTAACTGTATTTAATGTGGTTAGTGGAGTAGCTGTAAGATGCTGGGACAGCGATGGGAATGGTAGAGTTATAATGAAATAATTTGTTACTAAGAAACCAGGCAGGGTATGTGTGTTATGTGTGGTGTGTGTGTGTGTGTGTGGTGTGTGTGTGTGTGTATATGTGCGTGATTGGGGGTTCATTCTCCCCATTCCGCCTGGTAATCTTCTCATTAAGGGTTTCTGAATGTGGTCATTTTCCCCTCCTGTGTCTCACCCTCTGACCCCTTACCCCCTCCCCCCCCACCCCGGCACACACACACGCTCACACACACACTCACACAAACACACACACTCACACACACACACAAACACATACACACACACAACCAGACGTATACTCTATATCTCTCTTACACTCACAAAAGGGAAACAATGGCTTACGGGAAGCACAATTATTGCCTTATTATCACTCTAATTAAATCATATTTTGATAATGATG
>NC_137916.1:22805716-22808216 GCF_963457725.1 Sprattus sprattus
GAGGGAGGAGAGAACGAGAGAGAGAGATGGAGAGAGAAAGAGAAAGAGAGACAGAGAGAGAGAGAGAGAGAGCGAGAGAGCCAGGGCCTCGTTTCTCTGCACACATTAATGTTCTTATTTATTCAGATATAATCATAATATTATTTGCTATATTTATGTGCTATACTACATCATTTATATGCTTTTATTTTGTTTCTTCTTTCTTTCTTTATCTATTTATCTGCTGTCTTGGCGCATCCTGAAGACAATGCTCTCATTCACCCCACCCCCCCTACCCCCATCCCCTCCCCGCCATAGCCACACTGGCACTGACCAGAGGGCACACGCATGCCAACGTCATTCACCATTTACAGAGGGGCACCGGAGCGGGCACCGCACAATCACATACATGTGGACATGCGGGCACACACACACACACACACACAATACTCAAGTATGAAGGTGGCTCAAATAACATATTATCAAATTACATACACTGGACTCATGAATTTGTAAATTATTTAAATTAGCCAGCAAATCAAACAAGTTTAACATCAAGCAAGTGGAAGGCACAGCCTCAACAAACATCCCTTTCCATGCCGCTAACAAGCTCTGACAAATACCAAAACATGGACGCTAAATCAGGACAACATGTTTCAGAAGACATTTAGCAATAACAGAGCTCTTAGATCTCTTATGATGAACAACTGCACACATTCAAGATGAACGCCATGCTGCTAGCTTTGGCCTGGGAATGTGTGTGAGAAAGAGAGAGAGAGAGGAAGAGAGAGGGAGAGCGTGGCAGAGAAAGAGAGAGACAGAGAGAGAGAATAAGAGGGAGAGAGAGAGAAAGAGAGAGACAGAGAGAGAGAGGGAGAGAGAAAGAGAGAGTGAGAGAGGGAGAAAGACAGAGAGAGAGAGAAGGGGGACAGAGAGAGAGAGGGGGGAGAGAGAGAGAAAGAGAGATAGAGAGAGAGACAGAGAGAGAGGGGGAGAGAGAGAGGGAAAGAGAGGGAGAGAGAGAGAGACCCATCATCTCATCACTTGTTCAGAGACAGAGCACTCGACTCTTGGCACAGACAGTAGGTCTTTTTCCCAGTCTGTGCTTCTCTAATGCAATAAAACCAGTTAGAGAAATCATTCTCCATACTAGGGGCTGGGCATGGTGTGTGTGTGTGTGTGTGTGTGTGTGTGTGTGTGTGGGAGTGTGTGTTTGGGGTGGGGGTTATGGGATGGCTGTGTGTATTTGCTTTCAATAGGTTTGTATGCATGTGTGTGAATTTGTGTAGGTTTGTGAATGTGTGTGTGTGTGTGTGCGTTTGTGTGCATCTCTGAGTGTGTAAATTTGCGTCTTTGCGTGAGAATATGACAGAGACAGAGAATATGTGTAATTGTGTGTGTGTGTGCGTGTGTGTGTTGGTGTGTGTGTGTGCGTGTGTATTTGTTGGTGTGTATGTGTTGGTGTGTGTGTGTGTGTGTGTGTGTGTGTGTGTGTGTGTGTGTGTGTGTGTGTGTGTGTGTGTGTGTGTGTGCGTGTGCGTGCATGTGCGTGCGTGTGTATGTGCATGTTCGGGGCGAGTGAGCACGACGGAAAGCTTGGGTATTTGCTGACGGGAATGACCAATTCATCTGCTACATTTGCTATTTATCAGACGGCATTCTTGCATTTATGACATTACTGCTAATCAAATAAGCCCAGGGCCCGGAATGGATTTTTCCCCTTTAAATGTGATTCTGCTAATGTGAAAATGATCCTCCCCCACCTCACACACACACACACACACACACACACACACACACATGGGTACACACAAACACACACGGGTATACACAATCACACACACACTATCCCAGACATCATGTGGCCATGACTGCTACCCACTTGCTTGCCCCCTGCTGTGCCATAGGCCTGGTGAGAAGGCAGGAAGAGAGTCCATGAGAGTCCATAGCAGCCTGCTGGATCTTCTTACACACTCACACACACACACACACCCCCACACTTACACACCAAATCACACTCACACTTACACACCAAATCACACTCACACTCACACACACACACACAAACTCACACTCCCACTCATACACACACACACACACACACTCCCACTTATACACACAAACACACACTCACACTTATACACACACACACACACACACACACTCACACTCACACTCACACTCACACTAACACTAATACACACACACACACACTCACACACACACACTCACACTAACACTAATACACACACACACACTCACACACACACACTTATACACACACATGGCAGGGTGCAGCAAAGGACACATCCATCACACGCGAAACCCCAAGACAGATGTCCTCCATCGCGACACATTTATGCTAAAGAGGAGTGACACTGAAAACAAGTCCATATCAATAATCCCTCACGGAGACTTGACGTTGCCTTTCTTCTCCTCCCTCAGAAGACGGAGGGAGAACAGACGAAAGGACGAGCGGAGCCCCCCTCGGGGTTTCAGGGGGCTCTGCCGCCGCCCCAGC
>NC_137916.1:22815716-22820716 GCF_963457725.1 Sprattus sprattus
TCTATGCTCTCTCATGGTGCCACCAGATGAAGAGGAATCATATTACATGACCTTTGCCCATGACTGGTCTAGGTCAGCCCTTATCTGATGAAGCCACATCGTTTGTTTATGCTGTTGTTTTATTTAAAGTAACAGTATGCAACAATTATAATTCAGGATTAGGGTTAGGGTAAGCAGTTTTACCTTAAAATAACAGCTTGAATGTAGGATTGCCTGACGCCTCCCGTCTTTCTACTCTCTGCCGAACTAGTAAGTAGCTTATTTGCCGTCTTGCTTTGTCTTGTGTTGCACATGCTTGACGTTTGACTGTGTTAGGACAGTTGTTGAGTAACTAGTTTGTCATAATGTCAAAGTCAGCACATTTAAAGAGATTTCGTTAGTTTTAGCCGCTAGCATATCGTTAGTGAATAGCAATTGATCCGGAATGCTTCTTTAACAATGGGCAACACATTCAATGTAGATGTCAATTTGTCTAAGTATTGATATTAAGAAAGCTTGAGAGTGCGGTTGACAGTGCGATTCTTTTTTTACTCGCACCCGAAAACGCATTTATATATTTTTTTGAAGTAGAACGCGCCTATCCCTACTAATTTGTCTCAGTAGGCACTCTGCCAGTTCATACCCCTGAAACACAACAAGGCAAAAGTTCATGAGTGTCAGGAGTTTGTAAAACCAAAGCCATATGTCAATATTATCTTCCATCCTTCACCATGTAAACAAAAGGGAGGATATGTCTTCTTCTCTGTCAGACATACCTTTGCTTTATTCTCTGTCAGACATACCTATGCTTTATTCCTTGTTTCAATTGGTATGTGAACATATGAAAAGTCAAAGCTGCTTTGTCACTGACATGCAAGCAAAGATCAGTGAGAGGTGCGGACCTTATTCATGATGAGAGGTGCGGACCTTATTCATGATGAGAGGTTGGGACCTCAGTCACGATGAGAGGTGCGGACCTCAGTGATCAGCGAGAGGTGCGGACCTCAGTCACGATGACAGGTGCGGAACTCAGTCATGATGAGAGGTTGGGACCTCAGTCACAATGAGATGACAACAGTGAGAGGTGCGGACCTCAGTCATGATGAGAGGTGGTGACCTCAGTCACGATGAGAGGTGGGGACTTCAGTCATGATGAGAGGTTGGGACCTCAGTCACAATGAGAGGTGGGGACCTCAGTCACGATGAGATGACGACAGTGAGATGTGTGGACCTCAGAGATCAGTGAGAGGTGCGGAACCTCGGTCACAATGAGAGGTGCGGACCTCAGTCATGATGAGAGGTGCGGACCTCAGTCACAATGAGAGGTGCGGACCTCAGTCTTCCTCAGACTGAGAATGTGCTCCCTTTAACCTACCGATTCATGAAAGAATAATTATGTAACACCTCCCCTCTCACCACGGGTGTGTAACACACTGGTCTCAGGTTGATCTTAGTTATAGATATAGGTTATAGTAATGTATAGTAATAGTAGTTATAGGTTATATATAGTAATATATAGAAATAATAGCTATAGTTTAGTAATATATTGTAATATATAGTAATAGTAGTTAAAGGTTTTGCACCAGCACCAGCATGAACTTTTAGTATTCCACTAACTATTTCAGCTGACTATGTCTGCATCAGACTCCTTGGTCGTATGTGATGTATACTTGTTACGTGTCTTTAAAATCAAAGGCATGAAACGTCGCCCACTTCCTACCCCGTCCCTCTCCTCCTCCCTGTTGATGGGCCTGAGCACGATACCCCGTCCCTCTCCTCCTTCTCCCTGTGGATGGGCCTGAGAACGATACCCCTCTTCTCCTCCTCCTCCCTGTGGATGGGCCTGAGCACGATACCCCTCTCCTCCTCCTCCTCCCTGTGGGCCTGAGCACGATACCCCTCTTCTCCTTCTCCTCCTCCCTGTGGATGGGCCTGAGCACAATACCCCGTCCCTCTCCTCCTTCTCCTCCCTGTTGATGGGCCTGAGCACGATACCCCGTCCCTCTCCTCCTTCTCCTCCCTGTGGGCCTGAGCACGATACCTCCTCTGAGTCCTGGGCATCCTGCTCTCATCCCGCTGAACTGAGCCACGGTGTGCGGAGGAGAGCAGAGGATCATCACATTTAAAGGTGCAGTCTGTGACTCTGGCAAAAGATTGTTGATATTTGAGCTTCACAGCCAGTCACATGACACCCTTCCCTTCCGTGTTGCGTTATTGTTTAGCCACTATTTTTGTTTCCCATTTTCTGAGCCAGGATCGTCTATAAGCTCCGGAGTGTTTCTTTAGTGCACTCGCTGAACGGACTGCAGGAGGACCGGGAGGAGCTGAATTTGACATAAAGTGTATTGGGTCGGAATCGTGGATGCTGCCTTCAAGGCAGGCTATGTGTGTTCTGACCTGGGTGGCAGGACTCAATCTCCTGTAATGCACACACACACCCACACACACATACACACACACAAACACACCCGGTGGACTCAATCTTCTGTAATGCTGACATGCAAGATGCAGAGAAGCCGGTGTAAACTCTACCGCTGTAGTCAGACATGTAGGGCTTTCAATACAAATACAGCTATTATGTCATTCTACTGACATTTAAATCAGACAATATCTAGTATTTTCCAAAGTATATACTTCACTGCAATTTGACAAAAATTCTTCAGTGTCACTTTCTGTGCTAAGAAAAAGATAGGCCATCTCCATGGCACCTGTGGCTAGCCAACCTCCCCCGTACTAAAACTTTGGCGTTCACCTATCCAGTCTTTTTATAGATCGGCCCCTGCTAACAGGAAGGACCCGGGGAGAGGAAGCGACACTTAAGACTCCTGAGACTGGGCCAGAGAGAGCCGGGGCTGAGCCAGCGGGGTCCCCCTCCGGCCCCCCGCCCCTCGGTGTCCCAGTCCGGCTAGGGTTTCAGAGCAGCGGGCCCTCCTGCCAAAGAGCCAACAGCAGACAAAACAATACCCTGAGCTGTTTGGGATTAGAGTCCGGGAACGCCACTTCAAACTCAGAGAGAGAGAGTCAGTGGGGAAGGAAGGAATGATAGAGAGAGGGACAGAGGAAGAGAGAAAGAAAGAGGGAAGAAGAGAGAGAGACAGAGAGGAAGGTATAAGTGGAAGCAGCTTGACAGGCTGTAGACAGAAATCACTTCTACATAATTCACCACCAAAAATCCAGTTTGCATCAACCTCGCAAATACAAAGGCAAATGCACCCACACACACACCCACACACACACACACACACACACACACACACACACACACACACACACACACACACACACACACACACACACACACACACACACACACACACACACACACACACACACACACACACACATCAGATATTTCATTGCTGTGGAAGTGGATCCAATTTCAGCAGCTGCACTTATTTTAAACCACTGCATAATTGCAAAAGTAATGGAAAGGTATTAAAACTCTTTTCCCCTCTCTTCTTCTCTTTGTCTGTCTTTGTGTCTGTTCCCATCTCTGAACTCCCCCCCCCTCCCCCCATCTCTCTCTTGACTTTGAATTGGCCCAACTCATAATGCCATATCAACAGTTGTCATCTTTTTACCACTTGAAAGTGATTCCGTAATGGTGGCAGAAAGGTCCCATAGTGGCCGAGGGCAGAATGCTGGACTCACAGCAGACACTCTCATGAGTCATGGGGCGCTCATTTCAGGCTTGACTCCATTCCACAACAGAACGAGTCAACAACAACAGGAATATTCACATTCTTCAGACGGACATTGAGTGGGGTGTTGGGTTGGGGTGGGGGGGAGGGTCATCCCTTGCTTCTAAGTTTAAGACCAATGGCTTGGCATTTACAGGAGTGAGCCAGTCGACCAAAATGGAAGCAAAAAAGCCCCAAAAAAACAGCAAAAGGCATCTTCATTTAAGAAATCCTGATACATTGATTATATCATAATTAATGCCCAACTCATACACACGCTTTCTATCTGACACATTCAGACAGTACAAATGCGCCATGTAGAAATGCGCGCGCACACACACACACACATACACACACACACACACACACAACAGACTTTCAAGGAAATATCTTCCGAGGTAATCCTGTGGCGAAGCCAATCTGGGCTGTGACAAATATATATATATATATATATATTTATATAACTGTATGTGTGTGTGTGTGTGTGTGTGTGTCAGTGTGTGTGTGCCTGACAGAGTGTGTCTTTAATTTTGGAGACAAACTTTTTTGGCAGAGCAACAGAAAGTGAACTTGAGAGAGAACAGACAGATGAAAAGAGAGAGAGAAGGAGGAGGCGATATGTGAGACGGAGGGGAAGAGTTGAGTTGCACTCGTCTGAAGTGTATTCTCACCATTTCGCTTTGATGTTTATTCAAAACGTTTCCTTCACTTTAGTCCTCTAAACAACAGGCCATGAGTGTTGAGTACACACACACACACACACACACACACACACACACACACACACACACACACACACACACACACACACACACACACACACACACACACACACACACATTGAATAGTGGTCAGCCACAGATGAGAGCTTAGATCTTCCTTGGGTTGGATGATTTAGTGAAAAACCTCTGCATGAAGCCAAGAGGAAGGACCGGTCATCCTGTGTGTGTTAGTGTGTGTGTGTGTGTGTGTGTGTGTGAGTGTGTGTTAGTGTGTGTGTGTGTGTGTTTTAGTGTGTGTGTGTGTGTGTGTGTGTGTGTGTGACTCTTTATCCGGTCGCAGAGCTCTCAACCTCCGTGCAATGATAATGAAGATATGTTCCACAACAGTCATTACAGCAGGTGGAAAGAGAGGAGAGAGAGAGAGAGAGCGAGAGAGAGAGAGAGAGAGAGCGAGAGAGAGAGAGAGCGAGAGAGAGAGCGAGAGAGCGAGAGAGAGAGAGAGAGAGAGAGCGAGAGAGAGAGAGAGAGAGACGGAGGAAGAGACAGATGGAAGAAGGGAGGGAGAGTGCTTGTTAGAGGAAAAACACAGTGGTGTTATCAGAAGGACACTGGACAGCAG
>NC_137916.1:22825716-22830716 GCF_963457725.1 Sprattus sprattus
AGTAGCCTATAATGACATTGGGGATTGGTAAAAGAGGGTCTTTTCTCATAGGTCGCCAAATCACACATGAGAGAGAGAAAGATAGGACTACATGACAGAGAGAAAAAGAGGACTATATGAGAGAGAGAAAGAGAGGACTTCATGACAGAGAGAAAGAGAGGACTACATGAGAGAGAGAGAAAGAGAGGACTACATGAGAGAGAAAGAGAGGATTACATGAGAGAGAGAAAGAGAGGACTACATTAGAGAGAGAAAGAGAGGACTACATGAGAGAGAGAGAAAGAGAGGACTACATGAGAGAGAGAAAGAGAGGACTACATGAGAGAGAGAAAGAGAGGACTACATGAGAGAGAGAAAGAGAGGACTTCATGAGAGAGAGAAAGAGAGGACTACATGAGAGAGAGAAAGAGAGGACTACATGAGAGAGAGAAAGAGAGGACTACATGACAGAGAGAAAGAGAGGACTACATGAGAGAGAGAAAGAGAGGACTTCATGAGAGAGAGAAAGAGAGGACTACATGAGAGAGAGAAAGAGAGGACTTCATGAATGACAGTAGGAGAAGACAGGAATATTACACAACAGACAAGTGTTCTCCTGCATCTGCTGCAGTCCGCTGTACAGACTTCACTCACAAGAACTTCACATACACACACACACACACTGTCTCACAATACAAACACACACACACACACAGACACACACACAGACACCCTCACACACCCTCACACACAGACACCCTCACACACACACACACACACACACATAGACACACACACACACAGAGACACCCTCACACACCCTCACACACACACACACACATGGACACACACACACAGACAGGGCCGGGCTGCATGATGCCCGGGCTCGGTACAAAATTATCTCAACGGGTCCCTGCTTGGAATATTTAACGCCATGCTTTATTGTCACGTCAACTTCATTCTCATAATCACTTCATTACTTTAAGTAAGCAAATGTCCAAATTATGAGTTGTTGAGTATCACTTTTTAAAGACAGAGTGTTATGTAAAACAAGATCCTGACAATGACACATCTAGGCTAAGAGAGCGAAATGTAAAAAGTAAACACATCATCAGCCCCTGAAATCACACACACACACACACACACACACACACACACACACACACACACACACACACACACACACACACACACACACACACACACACACACACACACACACACACACACACACACACACACACACTAACACACACACACCATCAGCATCAGCCCCTGAGATCACTCTGTATGTACGCCCTTATGTTGCTTTCCTTCACACCTGTTGGGTAGCAAAGTCATATTTTCGGTCCCTCAAAGTCCAGATTCCGCACCAGCTGGCTCTCTCTTGAAAGCAGTGCAAGGTATGGTAGTGCGCAAACTTATTTAAAAATATTTTTTCATCAGGTGGTAGATAACTTCAGGGGCGAGTGGTTTAGGAGGTAGAGGAGTCGTTTAGCAATCTGGAAGGATGCTAGTTCGATCCCGACTCCTACTCACCAAGTGTCAGAGTGTCCTTGAGCAACACACCGAACCCCGAACCGCTACTGATGCGTAGGTTTGCAACTTAGATAGTAGCCTCTTCCATCGGTGTATGAATGGGTCTTTGTCTGAGGCATTAATGTGTAAAGCGCTTTGAGTGCCCACTGAGTAGAAAAGCGTTATATAAATGCAGTCCATTTACCTTTCTTAATGTTACAAATAGCCTTTTTTGGAGTGGCTAGCCAGCTAACTAATGTTAGCCTGTACAGTAGTAGCTTACTGTACACGATAAGTGCCACAGGTTGACTAACGTGGCAAATGTAGCAACAACAACAAAATGTCCCTTCTTGCTCTTTTGATACCTCAGCATGTCTCTCTTGTTTTATTTTTGCTGTTTCCTTCCTGCTTATGTGCGCCATATTTATGAGTTGACGACGTTGATGACGAATGCGGGTGGTGAATGGCTGTGTAATTAACGTATGGCAACCATTAAGACCACACCATTTTGTAATATTAAAGGGAGACATGTTTAGGCTGCATATTGAGGATCCTACACCCCCCCTACACACACACACACAAGCTGGGCCCAGAACCACCTCCCTGGATGTCCCCCCCAGATGCCGGGCCTGGTCCCCACATGTTCCTTACAGTCCCATTAAAACACACCCTCCCAAACATGGAGACAGGCACAGGAGCATGTGCACCAGCTCCATTTCCATAAACACATGCATGCACATGCACAGACACAGCGGCCCTTATTTGCCTATTCAAAACTCCACCAAGTTCATGACATCCCTGCTGCAGGTACACACACACACACACACACACACACACTCACACACACACACACACACACACACACACACACACACACACACACACACACACACACACACTCATACACTAGTAAACAGCCACACGGGGGGGGGGGGGGGGGGGGGGATTAAGGACGAGTATAACTGTGAACTGTCAGAAGATGTGACATGTCAATGTTGAAGAAGACCAAGTCGGGATCTAATAAGGCAGAGAACAGAGGGAAAAAAATGGCCAATACTTCATCGCCCAATTTTTTCCCAAAGAAAACTGTGTTTTGATTGACCTTTGTTTGATGCAATGAATATGTAGCTACCATGCCAATATAACTACTGTGGCTTAACCACAGTCCTTCATGATCTAGCTAACTAGCTAGCTACCTAAGTTACATTAAATGTACATGTTCAGGTGTTGCGTAGCAACCTATTACTCTTTTACAATGTCTTTCCGTTACATTATTATACATTTTCTTATAGTGCATCATATACTCTTAGATATTAATTAAAAAGTTCGTCAAACGGCAAATGCAACAGCATATAGGCATATAGAGAATGAATCAATAAATAAAGGAGAGAGGTGAATTAACTTATTCTGTTACTGAGGAAGTTTACAGCAGCAAGGCATACACTCATTTACTTATGCTAACCTACTACCTACAGTAGAGTCGGTTTAGATAACTCAATACTGATACCTATAGATGACGCCTATCAGTAGGTCTATCTATACTTTCTGCCACAACATTTTACAGAAGTGTTCAGAACCAGCTGGGCATTACTGGTATTTGACAAACTTTACAACTTTACACTTTACAGATTGACCATAATTTCCTCAACACTTATCCAGAATTCACATGCCGTCTGGTTAGAAAACAACACTAGTGAGATATACCTGTCATGTACCCGTGACCGTCCTATCAGTGGTTAATGACAGCAGGCTAAGGGTTGTAACATACACACACACACACACTCACACACACACACACACACACCCGTGACCCTCCTATCATCAGTGGTCAATGACAGCAGGCTAAGGGTTGTAACTAACACTAGACTACACTAGAGCCGAAGGTCAATAATTAAGCTTTGGGTCATCAGACTGGTTCTGTGGGCGTGCTTACAGCAACTGCAGCCCACATGGGTGTTGGGCAAATATTATATTCTTTCATAGGGCCCAACATTTGTGGCTGAGCCTCCGGGCACATGCGCGTGCTCGCGCGCACACACACACACACACACACACACACACACACACACACACACACACACACACACACACACACACACACACACACACACACACACACACACACACACACGGTTATTTCCATTTGCTTTTAAGATATCAAACATCTGCTTTATAGGACATGACTGCATTTCACAAACATCTGAGTATCAAAGGCTGACCCATCAATAATTCTGCTTTCATTAGCATGGCAAACATGCATTTGAAAGGCATTTCTGGAGATGATTTGGAGCGGGAGAGTGTGAATGTGTTCATGTGGCTTTTCCACAGTTGCATCCATTTCTCTCTCTTTTTCTGCCCCTCTCTTTCTCTCCCCTCTATCCATTTCTCTTTTGCTGCTATTCTCTCTATCCAGTTCTCTTTTTCTGCTGCTCTCTCTATCCAGTTCTCTGTCTTTTCTACCTTCCTCTGTCCATTCGTCTGTATTCTGTCTCTCTCTAGCCACTCCCCTCTCTTTTTCCATCTTGCTCTCTGTGTTTCCATCCATTTTGCAGGTTCTTCAAATTATGGCTGAAATATACTGCCAGGAATCTAGAAAATTACTCCACTTTTACTCCACTTGTACCGCTGAAGAAAAAGAAAACCCACACAGTGAAAGAGTAAAGGAAGCAAAGCTCAACAGAGAATTATAGAAGGACAGTTTGCAGAGAAAGATAAAATAAGTAACAGAGATATGGGCAGTCAAAGAGAAAAAGAGGGAATGTTGACAGAGAGAAAGAAAGAGAGATGTAGAGAGAAAGAAAGAGAGAGAGAGAGAGCTAGGGGGAGAGGGACAGAGAGAATGAGAGACAGAGTGAGAGGGAGGGAGAGAGAGAGATAGCAAGAGAGAGGGAGAGGGAGAAAGAGGGAGAGAGAGCAAGAGGAAGAGAGAGGGAGAGCAAGATAGAGGGATAAAGAGGGAGAGAGAGAGATAGAGAGAAAGAAAGGCTAAAGTCAGTATAAGGGACAGAAAGAGACACATATTAGGAAGGGAGACAGCCTGAAACATGATCTGCACAGTGGAGAACAAGAACATCGGCCCTTATGACTTTCCCTTTCTTCCCTCTCTTTATTCCTGTCTTCTCTTTCATTCCTTTCCTCCTCTCCCAAAGCCGGATGAGGGTCATCTTACCAACGTCCCCGCTGCCCTGCAGAAATCCCTCACTCCTGCGATACTGCGATCAACAACCATCTCTCTCTCACCAGCCTGTGTGTGTGTGTGTGTGTGTGTGTGTGTGTGTGTGTGTGTGTGTGTGTGTGTGTGTGTGTGTGTGCTTTAACAATAGCTGACAAATTAACACAGTTTAGAAAATACACCATTCACCTGTTGAAGGAAAGTGAAAGTTTAGGCAAAAGATCTGGTCGAAGACAGTTGTGAGTTTTCTAGCGTTGCCTTTTGAACACGTGTGAATTCAGTGTGTGATAGAACACATGACATGTGATTGGGACTGTTGTATTTGGGACGA
>NC_137916.1:22848216-22860716 GCF_963457725.1 Sprattus sprattus
TCAAAACTAAGTTGTAGCTATAAACACAAATATATACTATATCTGAACTTAAGGTAAATATGAAATAATAATGCTGTGTACATATTACAATACTGTGCATATTTATCCTATTTTTGGTTTGGGTTAGGGCCAGTTAGTGCACGAATTACCTACATGGTTGAGAACTGTACTTGCAACCATGGAACACATGTTCACTGAGATAAGAAGCAGCACAACAATGAAACAAACTTGCTATAATTACAGGTAATGAGAAGGAAACCAAAATACGTAAATCAGTCAAATCAAATAAATTATTTTCAAATATTAAGATAAATCTGTCAAATCATCAGTAGTACTTTCAAATAAGTCAGTAAACCAGTCAAATCATCAGGAAATCTTTTCAAATATATTACATAAACTTTACTTTCTTTTAACTTCAGTCATTCAAAAAAAGATATATATACTGTACATATAAAATACAAATACATAGTACAAGAAGATTTGGTGTTTTTACAAAAGGAATCACAGGCTCTGACACCCATGGTCCTGAACTCCATCTGTACTCCACCCTCAGGCTACAGTGCACCACCACTGCACACAACCTCCGTCAGCTCCAGGGCACATCCACCCACTGCACACAACCTCCATCAGTCACTTACCTCCCAGCGACGTGTACACCTAACCCTAGCAGCACACCACAGATGCTCAGGCCAGGCATTCATTCATCAGTCCCTCCAACGGCACGATATCTCCACCGCCGACTCCACAACGCGAGATATCCGCCATTCTGCTCTCCTGTCCCATTGTGAGAGCGAGCTCTGGGGTCATCCCCACCTGCTGCTTGCTGTGAGCATGCTGCTCTGTCTGCCAAGTGAAACATACCTAGTCTTTTCATGGGAAAGCCGGTGATAAAAATCAACTTTGCAAGACATGGACACAAAGAGAACTCGAACAAAGGCAGTGATTCAATCTCTCTCGCCCTTATCATGCCCTCTCTCTCTCTCTCTCTATCGTTCTCTCTCTCTCTCTCTCTGTTTCTGTCTGTCTCTTGCTTCCCCTCTCTTTCGCTGTCACCCTCTTGAAGTCACTACGTAACATTCAACTTTAAAGTTCTTCTTTTATGTGAAATGAAATGGTTTCTTTTTTTTTCTCCCCAGCTGCTGCCAACACACCATCTACTGTTTGAGGCTGACTTCCTTTTATATGTTGGAGGAGCTAACTGGGATGGAGCGGACAAAGAGACCTTTAGGTGGGCCACTAGCTGCACTGTTTCAGTTCTGCCAGTGTTATCACAAGCTCACAGGGCTCTTTGTCTGACTACAACAAGGTTATTCTTTACCTGGCACACTACAATGCCTGAACAGACCTCAGGCTCATTTGTTTACATTCAAATTGTGGTGACGTCCTACCCTCATGGAGAATGTTACTCACCCAGGTCATTGAACAGCACCACGAACTAAAATGGTTTAAATCCAGTCGATGTTACTTGTAAAAGCTGAAGATTACATTAACTTATGCTAATAAATGATTCTCAATTCTGTTACAATTATATGTTTAAGGATAGCTAGACTAGTCATTAGTAAGGTTCTAGCAATGGGTTGTAGTAGCAATGGTGCAGTGACACGATCTTGTACTTTACATAGAATAAAATGACAACTCATTGTCACCGTGCAAACTAGTAATGAATGCCGATACTTTGATGTTATTCACTTTAATGTTCTTAGCTTTTATTTAATTTTCCCTCGTTCATTTGAAATACCATGTTTGGCAGGTTATATTACCTCTCTTTGTCGCTTACATTTGAGGTCAAGGTCGCTGAGAGAGATGGAGGAGAAGACTTCTGTGGACTTTGAGTTATCTCTTGCGCTTGCTCGCGCCGTCACTGCACATGCGAGGCCTGAATCCGAATGCTAATTGGTCGATTACCATGGGCACGGGAGTGCATCTTCATGAAAATCCTGCTCTGCGGGGCTTTCCCAACTGGTTGCCAGCTCAGTGTGAATCCAAATCCCCAAGGCAACACAACATTCCCTAAATAAACAAAGTACATCGTTTGAAACACTCGTATATCACAGTGAAACAACATTGCCACCTGTACTTTACCGTGCTTCATCGTATCGCAGTAACAATTTGGGACATTTCTGATGCCTTTGGAGTAAAACAACACGTTTTTCCACTGAGGGTGCTGAACAGAATAGTAGAGACAAAGCTCTCTGAAGTTTAAAATTAAATTTGACATTTAATCTATGGTCACCAGTCCGGGTTTTTCAGTTGCAACCCTTACCGTTTTCAATTACTTGGTCGGTCCCACTGGAGAAAGCATGCAAACCGAGCTGGTAGTACGGGCTGTATGTGTCTATTTCGGCAGTAAATGCAATCGGAGAGAATGGGGATGATGATTGAAACCTGGAATTATTATATAACAAATATTGATTCACAGGCAAAAGACTTGATTTTTATTGAACACATATCAAATTAAAAGGTACCATTGCATCACAGCATCACTTTCTACTAGTTTACATATTAATTATGACAGTGTAGTTAAAGAGAAACATAATTGTGAACATTGCTTGCTATCCTCTTTTAGGCAAAAACACACAGAAAACTATTTTAATCGTTCGACAAATATGTGATGCAGAGATCGAACGAAATTGTATATGTATAGCACACTTATTGGAGTAGACATATTCATGAACGTAATTTAACATAACAAACTGAGGATGAACAATTTGCAGGTCATGCTCTGGTAATTTGTGTGTGGGCGTTTATACCGTTCACTGACCGTATGTTTGCATGTGTATTTTGTCTTACAATCGCAAATATATACATGGTTCTAATGTAACTACCGTGTCGGTCAGGACCTGTCACACTGTACAATTATTATGTTCTGGTGGAAACAGCAACACAAGTCAGAGTACATTCGTCTCTCAAATTTGAGGCCCCTTTATAATAATTCAAAAGTAATGCGTCAATGAATTCTGAAATGATGTCGAACTTGTGCAATTTCAAAACAATTACAAAAAGTTACACAAGTTTAAAACAGTCTTCAAAGAATAAATTCGTACTTTCACCCATGGCAGCCTACAAATAATCTGCGCCTGAAACTATTACAACGACATGTGTGTTACAGAAAAATTGCAAATATTGAACAAAACGTCGTCGACGATGTACAAGTGTATTAAAGCAGGAGAAAATTACGCGACGTAAAACAGCCATAAAATCAACTTGAGAAATGATGCCTAATGAATTGCCGGTAAAGTTTTTGAGCCAATTGAAAAGGAATATGATGAAACGTCTAAGCCAATCAGATGCAGTAGGAGGGGTTTGGAGCTCAAACTTCGAGTAAAGTCTTCCGACTGTCGACGACTATCAACGTTCAGACTACATCAAGTGCTCAGTTAGAGAGGCAGGTCAAGAACACCAAGCGAGGAAGGAGATAGCACAGTTATCTTTTTCCTTGGTCGGGTAAATGATGAAGAGCGTGTAAAGTGCGGTCCTCCTCAGTTTCAAGTTGGATTTGGTTCGATCATCCTCCTCAAGTAGAAACGTTTCACAGGATTATTTCTAGCTGGCTGTTCTATGTTGAAAATGACAGAGGAACCCAAGACACTCATGGAGCCCCCATGCAGCCCTGCGGGCACCACCAGCTCCATGTCCCAGGATGAGTCCGACTCAGATGCTCCTTCCTCTCCGACGGGCTCCGACGGACATGGCTCCCTCCTCGCCGGCTTGGGCAAAAAAGCGGATAGCGAAGATGACAGGTTCCCTGCCTGCATCAGAGATGCGGTTTCCCAAGTTCTTAAGGGATATGACTGGTCTCTGGTTCCTATGCCGTCTCGGGGAAACGGCTCGCTGAAAAACAAACCTCACGTGAAGAGACCGATGAATGCTTTCATGGTGTGGGCGCAGGCTGCGCGCAGAAAGCTCGCGGACCAGTACCCCCATTTGCACAACGCCGAACTGAGCAAAACCCTCGGCAAATTATGGCGGTGAGCTTAAATATTTTCGCTTTTTATATTTGTTGCTGCAACAGTGTTGTTAATGTCCAGTAAATTACATATCAACTATTTATACATTTGTCAATATAACTTAATTAAAAGTGTGTGGGCAAGTTGAAAGTGCATATTTGCACATGTAGGCCTATGCAAAATAGAATGATATATGCTTTGATGTTAATGTTTCGATTTGATGAACTAGTATCGTTATCTATTAAAAATCGTTATCTAAAACGTTCCAAAATGTATTCTGCCACTTAACAGTTGCATGTTGTTACCACAGCTTGTTATCAGAGAATGAGAAAAGACCGTTTGTCGAGGAAGCCGAACGGCTGCGAGTCCAGCACAAGAAAGATCACCCTGACTACAAGTATCAACCTAGACGACGAAAAAGCGTGAAGCCTGGTCAGAACGACTCTGATTCGGGGGCCGAACTGGGTCACCAAATGTACAAGACCGAGCCTGGAATGGGCGGTTTGGCAGGGTTAGCGGACGCTCACCATCACCCAGACCACACAGGTGAGTGACGTGCCTGCTCAGAGCAGTGAACTTCTTACATTTGCTTACAATTTAACATTTAAATTAGGTGCAGTCATGGACGGTTGTTACTGACCGGGTTTTGACAGCTCAATATCTGCTTATAGGTCAACCACATGGTCCTCCCACACCCCCCACCACTCCTAAGACAGACCTGCACCACGGGGGCAAGGGCGAGCTGAAACACGAGGGTCGGCGTCTAATGGACAGCAGCGGAGGGCGGCAGAACATCGACTTCAGCAACGTGGACATCTCTGAGTTGAGCACCGACGTCATCTCCAACATGGAGGCCTTCGATGTGCATGAGTTCGACCAGTACCTTCCCCTCAATGGGCACATTACCACGGCCACCGCTGCCAACATGCCAGGCTCCGACCACGGGCACGGGCCCAACACCGGGGGTCCATTCAGCTCGCCGTACAGCCACCCCAGCTCAGCCCCTACCACATGGAGCCGCAAGAGCGCCGTCGGCCCGTCTTCCACCACCTCTCCCTCTGCCGACTCTGCCAGCCATCGCACCCACATCAAAACCGAGCAGCTGAGCCCCAGCCATTACAGCGAGCCCCCCCACGCCTCGCCCTCCCACCCCGACTACCCACCGTACCCTCCCCAGGCTTGCGTCACCTCTGCCGGCTCGGCCTCGGCCTCTGCCTCCTCCTTCTCCAGCTCCCAGTGTGACTATGCGGACCTGCAGAGCTCCGGCTACTACAGCCCCTACTCTGGGTACCCCTCCAGCCTCTACCAGTACCCCTATTTCCACTCCTCGCGGAGGCCCTACGGCAGCCCCATCCTCAACAGCCTCTCTCTCCAGTCCTCCCACAGCCCCTCAGCCAACTGGGAGCAGCCCGTCTACACCACCCTGTCCAGGCCCTGAGGGCCACATCCTTACTCTCTCAAATGCCCCTGACTTTCTCAAATGCCCCTGACTCTCTCAATTGCCCCTGCCGAGGGCTCCCTACAGAGCTGAGAGTCGGCTGTACAGCCATTTATTGCACTAAGGAAGGGTCCTCAACCAGGAGAAGAGAATATGTGCCATCTCAGTTTATACCAGAAAAATGAGAGAGATACAGAGAGAGAAGAGTGGTGAGAGAGGGAGAGTGAAGTGCCTGCTGATTTTTTTTTATTTTTTTTTACTTTGATGCAGTTTTTTTTTCTGTATTGTACGGACATTTTGAAGGCAGAACTTGATATATTGGTGCCTGAACAGCAAACGGAAATCCTCTGTGAGGACCACCTGTCACCAACAACCCCCCTCCCCCGCGCTATAATTCCCCTTCCACCATCTCCCTCCCCCCAGTCCACGCGCACGCACACACACACACACACACACACACACACACAGACTCTGCTCAAACCCCCGTCTGCGGCTGTTGGTGTGTTTTTCCATGGCTGTGTGTGTACTGACTTGTGTAGAAGATAATTACAAAAACAGGCCAACTGATTTGATGAGACAGATGGAGTAAGTTAATGCAGAAATATGTGCACTGGGACCAATTATAAAATATTCTTAAAATACAAGGCAGCAAGGGCTCTTTTCTGCAGCGTGAATTTGGAAAGAACCCTGGACTTCAGGCAGAGGGACCATAAACTTAATATGTGTTTTTTAAAAGTGAAGTTATAATTTTTTTTTAACTATTCCATATGTATTTATGTTAAACGTGTTATTTTGCCGCTGTATAGTTGTACAGATGTTTTTGAGGAGGTGAGGTGGATGTTTCAAAAATAAGAAATGCAGGCTTTTCTATCTCTGATGAAGGATGGGTGTCTGCTGTGGCCTTCCACGCAATCCGACCTGCACACAATCTTCATTCCAGGTTGTTGAAAGCAAGCTAATAAACTGGGACCAATTGCATACCACGTGATGAAACAGGTGTCTAAATGCTATGCCTACCGAATCGCGATTAGTCATGATGTGGGGTAGACGGAAACGCTGTAAGATAACTCGGCCCCGTTTTGAGCGAGGCGTCAGCTGTTTTTCGCCCAGCGGGAAGCACAGGACTTTCTCGAGACAGAAGTGGACCCCCTTCTTGACATCACCAGCTTGGTTATACATTACGCCTGATGTCGCTCTACTAATTTCGTAGGATACGATGGATTGCGTGTTTCAGTTCAAGCCCTAAACTATTTTGAAAAGGACTTTCATTTAAGACGGTCCGCCAGACTTGGAATACTCGTGTGCGTGTAGTGCGTGTGAGACAGAGATATATAATGTCTTACGATGCGTCAATTCAAAGGCACTTGCATTGCCAAGGTTTAAAACCTCGTGTTGCATCGGAATGATCAGAAAGTCAATTCATTATTTAAATATTAACAACTTCTTTCAAAATGCATTTGTCGATAAACATAATAATACGACTTTAGGGAGACTCGCCACTTTCAAGCATAATTTGGTGCTATCCGGATCTCATAGAATGGATTTTGTTTTTTATTTTACGATGTTGTAATTATTTTCAGCTTTATATTGTATTTCACTCACCTTGAAACAGTGTTCATAGCCAACTTTATTTTTCCCGGTGTACGTTGGAAGAAAGGACCGGATGTATGGGTTTTTCTTTTTCTTTTCTCCATGTTTACTAGAATATCCTCACAAGCACAGCTAACCTTACTTGTTGGTAATTTCTGTGAAAAAATAAACGTATCTTTTCTCTGAATAGTGAATGATGTGTGTTGAAAAACTACAATGTTAAAATAAATATTTTCATCATCGATTAACTGTCTTTCATTCGCAGAAATGCGCAGTCTCCGTTAACGTTGAACTTTAAAGACATCACTTGACTACAGCCGCTAGATTTGGCCGGGAGATGTGTGACGCAAATGCAGGTCAAGTCTTTATTTCACTGCATGCACCGTTCCCCCGGGATCTGTGCCATGGAAAATGTCGACAGTGACAGATTTTTGCAGCACTAAAATATAAAAGCGCACAGACCCAGATGTGTCTCTTTACAAAAAAAAACACAATTTTTAGATGAAAAGCATCTGCAAGAAGACAGATATGCTGGGAATGGGCAGAGCAACGCAAGAAGATCCATTTGGTAGTACCCTTTCTTTTGTCAGTTGTCCAGCTTCATTTGTTAACACTGACTTTCCTTGAGATCTCGAGGGGCAACTTGTGGATAAGTTGGTTGACAGCTGAGACATTTCAAACCAAAAGGCGGGCGTGTTAAAAAAAAAAAAAAAACTGCAACTGCGTTGGCATGAAATGACTCACGTCTTCCTTGTTGGACACCAGTTGAATCAGACACGTACCCTGGGCAGGCTTGTTCACCAAAATGCTGGTGTGTTTCCATGTGTGTGCGTGCGTTTATGTGTAACCCAACTTAGGGTCCACTGGGCATTGAGTTTGAAACTGAGTACCAGCATGCATGCCAAGCAGCCGTCCCCAACTGGTCGCGGGAGAGAGCCAAGGGCCGGGCGCAGCGCTGCTGAATTTTAATGATTCATTATGCGGCGGACCGGTCCTATTGTTTCCCTTTATCCGGACAGCAATAAAAGAATTAATTGGAGAGAAAAAGGAAGGGCAGGGGAACTGACAAGTCATTAAGAGCGCCGTGAATGGGCTATTAGATGCACGCAGTGGAGGAATTTCCCTCGGACCGTTTCATATCGCAACTCTCCTTAAGCAACGGAGGAAAGCGAGAAAATACGCCAAAACTATACTCGACAAGCAGAAACGAACCCCCCTAAAAGTATGGCAACAATAATAATAATTAAATAGAAGACAATAACAGAGCAGATGGGAGTGGGTGGCGATAAGGGAAAAAAGCGTGTTTTTTTTGTCAAACTCTTTTCTCTCCATTGTTTGCCAAATAGTTTCAGGAGTAACTCTCGAGAAAGAACAGACGTGAATCAAGCCGAAAGGGAAAAAAAAGGCTCTTCAGGGTGCTTGGGTCTCATTTCACTGGGGAACATTTAGGGCGAGGCGCCAGGAGCCTCAGGAGAGCAGTACAGAAAGCGACTGAAAGCCAAGCATCAGGTGTAGGTCTGCTTCCCACAGGCCGCTACGCCAAACAGACGGTTTTCCCCAAAAACCGCCCTCACAAGGAGTAGAGGCCAGGCCCTTACTCTCCATGCTGCCGTCATCCTCGCTTACTTTATTTAAATCGACATTTGCGATAGACGCGTTTTAAGTGACCTCCATATGGAATTCGACACATTTTCCATGAGTCAAATGACACAGCAAAGGCCTTCAAATTCCATCTGTCACATCCCTGTTGTGTGTGTGACAGAAAGAGAGGAGGAGGAGAAGAAGAGGCAGGAGGAGAAAAAGAGCAACAACCACAACAACAAAAAAAGTAGAAGAAGAAGAATCATTGCATAAGGACAACTAAACAAACTCTTTCTGTAGTGTCCACCATTGTCCAATTCCGAGCCAAACCCTGGGAGCGGCGCACGTACCTCCACAATAGTCTCATCCTTTTTAATGAGCCTGCGCAGAGTGCTTTCCAGGGGCCGGTGGGGGCCCGGTTGGGCTTTCGGTGCAGGACTCAGCGTTCCGCACGGCTCTGGGAAACAGGAGGGTGATTTGCAAGGGAAATGAGGTGGACAGGGAGTGGAGTTATTAGTAATAGTAACACTCTGGCAGACTCCTGGGCTCTCTGACTCCACTTGTTGCAACAAGGCCCAACTGGTAAGGGCTGGAGCGGGAGGGACAGAGAGAGAGAGAGAGAGAGAGAGAGAGAGAGACAGAGAGAGAATGAAAGAAAGTAAGAAAGAAGTAGAGCAGTAGAGCAGTAGAAAGAGTGGAAGAGAGGCAGACACGGTAAGACTAAAAGGAAGAGAGAGAAAACACATTGCTGGCGTCCAATCCAGCAGTTTTGTCAGCTCATCCCTGTGCTGTCTCATAAATTGTGGCATTAAGATAGTGGCATTACCATAGATTACTGTAATACCTGCACCACCACAGACAGAACCCAGGTGGTGCTCAGGTGACCCTCTGTGCCCTGTCTTGAAGATTGCCATTTTTGCAGGGATTACTCGAACTATTTCTAATTTTAGATTTAAGCTTTTAACTATGGCATCAAATTCAAGTAAATGCTGTAACAGTTCCCTAGGACTGCATTTGGGTCTTATTCGCAGAGACTGCACTATCCCCTGGGCCTCCCCTTTGTTTTAATGGGTTCTAATGGGTTCTAATTCTGCCCTTCCCTTTGTTTTAAATCCTCCCCCTTGACTGCCCCTGCCACAGAAACTGAAGTTAATGCACACATGATTGAGTGCCCTGCAGAGCAACATCCACACCTCCCTGGCTTGGCATCGCTGGTGACAGCCAGCAGTAGTGTAGTCCAGGGTATACGTAGGTATACGGAGTATACCCACTTATTTTTCAGTCAGCATTGAGTATACCCACTTCTAAAAACAGGGCGTTTATCCTGTGCTGTATGGGCTGCTTAAAAAAAAAATAAGAGTATACCCACTTCTCCAAGGACCACTACACCACTGACAGCCAGGACACATTGCCTTAAGGCCAACGCATTCTTTGTCACTGTTGTGAAATTAAACCACTATTTAAAACATCCTGATGTAGCCTGCAATGGACCAAGTAGCCTAACTTAGACAGTAGCCCGAACAACAAACAACCTAGTCTGCCCAAAAATATAATTGTCGATGAAAACGAGTGAACTCCGTCAGTTCCTTTGTCAGGCAACTTATAAAACATGTAATACATTAATATGGATAACATGGGAAATAGTCTGCGCAGTCGTCACACCTTTCTTGTGGAGCGCTGATAGAGCTTCAGTCATGTTGCCATCTATGCTGTCAAGGAAATGTTCAGTATGATCCTCATTTCATTGATAGGCTATAGGTTAGGTAGCTCAAAGGCCTACTTAAATTAGCTCACAGGCCAACTGAAAATGACTAATAGATAAATAGATAGATGGATATATAGATAGACAGATATATAGATGGATAGATTTTCCATCGTACACATTTTTCAGAGTAGGTGACAAAAATGGCAGCATCTCAATGTGCACATACCAAATGAACCTGCTGTTGAAGAAAGATGTGTGTGTGTGTGTGTGTGTGTGTGTGTGTGTGTGTGTGTGTGTGTGTGTGTGTGTGTGTGTGTGTGTGTGTGTGTGTGTGTGTGTGTGTGTGTGTGTGTGTGTGCACCAGATGTAGGCTGATGGACTGCACTTATGTTGAAAAAAGCACCTGATGTAAGCTGATGGACTGCATTTATGCCAGTCGATCAGATCAATGCAAAGGTTGAGATCTACTGTGCACCAACCTGGCCAAGAAGCTGTTGGTTTAACCAGCTTTAATGCACAAGGCTTGCTGATGAACAGATGCTCAGAGGCTTATTTCTAAGGGTGTGTGTGGGAGGGGGTTAAACCCACTAGTGATAGTTTAGCCGTCTAACCATAATTGTCCAGTGATGCCCCTAATTACAGATAAGTAACTTTATTATTTTTTTAAATTAATAACGGTCAGTGGGTGTGTGCCCTTGTTTTAGCTTGAGAACCCCCCTCCCCCCCACCCCATATCTGTGCACGGCCCAGCTGTAACATCTGCAACGAAGTACACCCTGCACTTTGACAAAACAGTTACAGGAACCCGATAATGAATGTCACCAGTCACCACCAACTCAGTGGAATTAGTCGGAATAAGTGAGCGATCGGACAGCGACGTTCATACAATGATTATCTATTGAATGATTATTTGTTATATGACCGCTATTATCCAATTTCATACATCACATGAGCCTCTGCCATGTCAGAGAAAGTGTCATCCACATCCATTTCCCAACAGCCATGCAGGGAGGTGGCCCTGGCCACAAAGAGCCAGTGTTCGCGGAAGCCATCTTGCCCTTCAGTGTGAAAAGGTCACGGTTAGCACAGACGCTAATTTGACACTGGCAGCCTGGATGTGGTAGGTCCAGATAATGGAAAAAAAAGGACGATTTCAAAAACAGAACAAAATGGTTGCTTAGAGTCCCAATTTGTGGCTCATAATGCCTACTTAATTCTCATCAATATTTAGTGCTTGATATCACGGGCCAACAATAAGAGACATAGGCTTGAGTGAAAGAGGAGTGAGAGTGCTCTGTGCTGAGAAGACAGAATGAATGGTGATTCTCAATGAGCTGAAATGGAGTAAAACAGTCTCCTCTGGGCCACCGTAGCCTCCAAGACCAACACTCTCAGCTCCATACAGGCCTTCCTGTCATCATGGAAGAACTTCCTAGACTTTCTATATACATAATCTGATTCCTCTACAAGACAAATAGAAGGTGGTTAAGACAATGGTGTCCAAAATGTTCACTAGCCAAGTAAAATAGGAGTCCCACCCCTCAAAACAAATGCCCATATGCTCACCACACGCTTCTGTACCTGAGGCAAACGCACACACAGACAAAGAAAACATACTCGAACAGCACATGCATGGAGCAATCCAAAACACACACCCCGACACTTCTGTGTTAGTCTGGCTGTGCCGGGTCTGTCACACACACCTCTCTGGGGAGAGGATGCTGGGATTATGAAAACCAGATCAGCCATCAAACTGTTGTCCAAATATCATCATTCAGACTAGAGTACTCAATCACACTCACTCACATAAACACACTGACTCATACACACACACACACACACACAAACCACACACACACGTGTTCAATGTGTCAAATTTCTGTGTTAAGTGGTAGGCTAATGCAGAGATCTCATTGCTCTGAACAGCAACTACCACACCTCCTCTCCTGCTGTCGAATAAAAACTTGCTCCATTACTCTTCACTTAAACAGCAATGAGAGTGTTGGTCTTGGCAGCAAAGCTAGGAGAACACATGTTCCAAACAAACAAAACGAATCTGCCTACAGTATTGTTATACTACGCTTTTTTTTGGTGCCTTTCTTGAGATAGAACAGTAGAGATCGACAGGAAATGAGTGGTGGAGAGAGACTGGGATCGGGAAATGCCCCGCGGATCGGATTCAAACCATGGTCCCTGTGGGCACTTGGACCCATGCATGGTTTGGATGCTACCGCTTATG
>NC_137916.1:22865716-22923216 GCF_963457725.1 Sprattus sprattus
TCTGTCTCTCTCTGATCTGTGTCTCATGCTCGTCACAGACTGTCTCATGTCCCGTCTGTCTCTCTCCGATTTGTATCTCAGGCTCGTCACAGACTGTCTCATGTAACCATGATGTCAGTGCCTCTCACATGCCCAGTCTCTATCTGTCTTCACCTTCCTATGAATACATCTGTTCCCATTACGTTCTGTTTGACGTGATCTTTGAGAGCGAAATATTCCTGGTCAGCCTCAGAAGTGCAGCTGCCAGACATATTATTTCCCCAAAGAAAACTTCACAGCTGCACAGATGCGCCTGAGCTCACAGATCTATCTGTCATACATGTCCATGTCTCTAAACTAAAATTCAGGAACACATCTTTACATAAATGTAAGCTACTACTTTGTCTCTGTATAAACTCCTACTTGCTACCTGTCTACTCTGGCAATTCTCTGTCACCCTCCGCCTACCCATCTCTTTACTCAGACATCAAAGTGTTCCTGAACCTTGACTGGGCCTCTTCCTAAACTGTCTTAAAGAAGCATTCCAGATCAATTTCTATTCGCTAACGATATGCTAGCGGGTAAAACTAACTAAATCTCTTTAAATGCGCTGACTTTTACATTATGACAAACTAGTTACTCAACAACTGTCCTAACACAGTCAAACATCAAGCAAGTGCAACACAAGCCTATGGACCCTGGTATGGCAATGGTTAATTGTAGCGCCCCAATTTTCTTCAAGCTGTTATTTTAAGGTAAAACTGCTTATCCTAACCCTAATCCTGAAGTACAATTGTTGCATACTGTTACTTCAAGGCATGGGGGTAAGGCTTGTGGTTGATTTGGGCAAAAATCCCCAGCTTTTTTCCGAAAGAAGGGAGCAAATACTCTTCTAATATTTTTTTTTTTGAAATCAACCTAAATATATCAAACATATTATTCGTAGTCGCATAGTTAAGTTGCAATATTATTACCTTACCCAGTTACATTTAAAATATAATTTCCATAAGCATGTGTTGCATCTAATAAACAAAGGGTTTCATTCAGAGATAGCAATTTGTCAATGTTCATTTGAATTATAGGAGAGACAGTACACAGACCATGTACGAGCCAATCAAAGGAAGAAAGGAAGAAAGGAAGAAACAAAGAAACAAAGAAAAAGGCACACTTGCTTCACACTGAGGAAGGCACTACACGTTGAACATCTTGGTGGTGATGGTTCAAAATGAGATGAAAGTTAATGGCATAGTGAGATATTGTCTGGTATTAGTTCTCAAATATTTAATTTTTTTTATCATATTTTAAAGGCTACTGGAAGCGTTCTGTACCAACAAAGAATCTGGAATATTATGTTCAACATTGACAACTCAGTTGACATCTTACAGTGAGTCCTCCTCACAAACATGTACGTCCGTCGCTGCCCTCTATGCTACAGATCTGTAGCATAGAGGGCTTCTCTCTCTCTCTCTGTCTCTCTCTCTCTCTCTTTCTCTCTCTTTCTTTCTGTCTCTCTTTCTTTCTCTGTTGTTCTGTCTCTGCCACAACATTGTCCCCCCACACCAGTTCAACCCTTACCACACTCCCCATTCACTGGAGACTAACCTCACAGCTCGGCCAATCACGTCCCAGCGCCATCCATTTCCCATGCCCTGACAGGCCACCACTGATGATGTCATGTGCTATGATGTGGGAGAGAGGCGGCGCAGGAGGCAGTGATTGATTGACAGCCTGAGCAGAGGGAGACGAGCCCTGGCGATTGGTCGATCTTTAAGTGCACTCAGGAGCCTGATCCAAGAGCAGTGTGCCAGGCACCTCCTGGTACTGCCTGACCACTTTAAAGGATTTATGAGGGAGAGATGGAGGAGGGAGAGAGAGGGGGGGAGGAGGAGAGAAAGAGAAAGAGGGGGAGGGAGAGAGAAAGAATGGGAGAGGGAGAGAGAGGGATAGGGAGATGAAGAGACAGAGACAGAGAAAGAGAAAGAGAAAGAGAAAGAGAGAGGGAATGAGAGGGAGGAAAAATAGAGAGAGAGAGGGTGAGAGAGGGTAAAAGACAGAGATAGAGGGAGAGAGGGTGAGAGCGAGAGACAGAGGGAGAAGGAGAGAAGCTTAAGGAGAAGAGGGGATAAAAGTGGGGAGAGGGAAAGGACAGTGCATGCTGTACTGAGGGTTGTAAAGACAAGGATGAGGGCATAGGGATCTGAACTTAGAGGAAAGAAAGAAAGGGTGTGATGAACAGGAGGAAGAGATAGAAAGAAGGAGTGGGAGATGGAGAGAAAGAAAGAGAGAAAGAAGGAGTGGGAGAGGGCTCTCATCTTCTTTCATGCCTGCTATGTTCAGTCAGTTTGCTCAGTTTGCTCAGTTTGATAATGCAAGCACACACACAAACAGACACACACAAACAGACACACACAAACAGACACACACACACAAGCAGATATGCATGCAGGTCAGGTTGTTAGCATGTATACAATTATATTTACGTCAGCATATGTACATTTTTGTAAATGCGTACAGGAGCTTCACTGATGTTCAGCAATGTCATGATCAAATTCTCCTTTAGGTGTGTGTGTCTGTGATAGAGAGAGAGAGAGAGAGAGAGAGAAAGAGAAAGAGAGAGAAAGAGAGAGCGAGGGAGAGAGAGAGAGATAGAGAGAGAGAGAAAGTGAGAGAAAGAGAGGTGTTTGGTTTCTGCCACAGCAGCCGTTCTTGACACCGTTCCAAGGAAGCTTTTATTCCCCATAATTCCCCACTCCCCCACGACCTACCCTACCTACTCATAATATGACTTCACGCTCGTAAAATCACACATTTGCATATTTCATTAGATATTTTTTTATGAGTTGGTTGTTTCCTCCATCTGAAAGTAGTTTGTTTGGACGTTTCAAACGGCATTTCATAAGCACTTCACCCTCTCTTTCTGTCCGTTCTTTCTCTGCCTTTCAGACTTTAAGATTATGTGTGAGTTTTGAGTTCTGGAGGACTTTTTCCTCAAGTCAGGAGCAGGGCTTGAAGGCTCTAAAGAGCCAGGCCTTTAACGGGTGAAACATCACAGATACACAGACACACACATACATACACACACACACACACTTGCACCGACCGATCAGGAAATATAAAGCAGACCAACCAGGAAAGGACAAGTACTAATAGACAACATGTAGTGTTTCTGTACACACAGTGATTATTATTATGTCAGTCTTCTTAGTAAGTGTGTCCAATAATGGGATGGTGATTAAGGGATTGTGTCACATTGCCTGCATTTATAGTTACATTACTGTCAAATAACATTTATAATTACCTTACTGTCAAATAACATTTATAATTACATTACTGTCAAATAACATTTATAATTACCTATTTCATTTATCATCATCATATATTTCAGAGATTTTGCAGGGAAAATTAATAACAAATGCTAAATATTGGCAGCAATGCTTTTTTTTTTTTTTTACACATATGCCTGAATATAAAGCTCTCATACAAAGCTTGTCATGACATTACAATTAATTGTGTTTATTGTCACAAAATATATAAATTGTGTATATGATAATATATGTTTTATAAAGCATCCTGGGCACTTCATATACATGCACACATTTACAGTGTAGATATTAATGTACAAACCACGATTCAGGGCTGGAAATCTAGAACCTATCAAACCTGCTGAAATAGCTGGCTTATGCCTAATGGGAAACTTAAGATGGGCACATCGTTTTGGGTAGAACTTTTTTACTACGGACAAAAACTATCAAAATCGGTCCAGTATTGAGTTAGAACGCTTTAAACGGCAACTGCAAAACGGCTGTACAATGTCATCCCATGGGGCGCGCATCCGCATCAAAGTAAACCGCTTCTTCAAGTCAAACCCACTCAAATGACTTATGCTCATTGTCCCACATGCACACTCTGAACTGGGAGAGTCAGCCTTTTGTTTTAATGCCGCAACTTCCTGGAATAATCTTCAACACACTCTCAAAATCAATTCCTTACTTTCCTACAGACAATTCAAATCTATGGTCACAAAGCTCCCCGCCACGATTTGTAACTGTTTTAAACAATTTTTTTGCTGAAGATTTAATCTTTCTTTTGATGATTTTTAACTAGTATAATTACTGTTTTTGTTTGTGTACTATGCTTACTACATTTTATTGGGTTATTTATCATGTTTTATTGTGTTTGGAATCTCGGCATCATTCAACGTATTCCAGAGAATTAAATAAAGGTTGAATTAATTGAATGACTGCACAGATATAGTAAATAGTGTATGTAGTAAACATGTAGTAAATACTGTATATAGTAAACATGTAGTAAATACTATATGTAGTAAATACTGTATGTAGTAAACATGTAGTAAATATTGTATGTAGTGAACATGTAGTAAATACTATATGTAGTAAACATGTAGTAAATTAAGTCAACTGACACCAATACCTGGACTCTTCTTCTGGTGGCACTGACCACTGCCAGAGAGACGGTTGTCTGTGTGTATGTGTCTGTAACGTAACATTTGTGTGTGTGTGTGTGTGTGTGTGTGTGTGTATGTGTGTGTGTTTGTGTGTGTGTGTGTGTAAGTGTGTGTTTTGGCAGGTCTGGTTAGGCAATTGCTTTCTACAGTAATCACTTTTGCTTTCCTGCCCTCCACAGCTGTCCGGTCACTAAGGCCCTCACTCCATAACAACAGCTGTGGGTCATAGCCCCGCCCCTCAGTCCCGCCCCTCAGGCCCGCCCCTTACTCCCAAGAAGAGACACAGGGAATTCAGTCAGCATGTCAGAGCTCTCTGATAGTAAATGCTCATGCAGGGAGCCATCCAGTAAAATAAACACTAGTAACAAAACTGCTAACCATAAATGTTGAGCTCTCTCAACAGAGCTCTGGCTACAACTCCCAAGAGTATGAGATCAAGTCAGTGGCAAAAGGATTTTGAAGTAAATAAATATAAAATTAAGCATATCTAATAAATGACTACAGATAAATTATGTCAGATAAATTGTAGTGTTATATTACATTTTTCCTTGTCAGTGACAGCTAACACCCACACATTTGTAGCAGAGGAGAATTATTTCACTAGATGTTACAGAAACAAATGGGGCACTTAAAGAATGAGATTGTGCTCAAAGTTACCAATACCAAAAATGGCTTCATTTTATTCAGTATTATCTCTGTGGAAACAAACCGTCCAGACTCCAGGCAAGATTATTTCAGGAGTATGTTAAACAATTAATTTCTGATTGCCTTTCATTACAGTAATTTGTGCTGGTGAGTCAATAATGTCAAATACGCTCACAAATTAAATCACTTATTTCATCATTCAGTGTCTCTCGTTAAAATAAGAGGACAGGGGAAAGAAACAATGATGGTGGAATAACTAACACTCTGTACGTTCCATATACTCACTGCTTAGACCATACAATAGCCTTCAGCATAGATAGTCTATCTACAGGCTTTAGCGGAGATATAGATTCTCTCCTAATTTAAAATCTCAAATTTGTAACCATCTACATTTGTTCAGATCGAGTTAGACTAGATGCTTACTGCGCAAACATGTGCCGGCTGGGTCCAATTTTCTTCTAAAAATCATTGTGTCTCTTTTGAACACAGTTGCCCTTTGAAACACAAACTGAAGCAGAGGACTGATGACAAGATTAGGAAGAGTGGAATAGATAAAGACAGAAATGAGAGATTCAGGTTTTCTAATGTCACTCTCTTTCCACAGCAATCCACCGAAACGTCTGGCTGTAAAAAGCAGTGCTCTACCGCCATCTTGTGGCATGGTTGGCATGCACCTCCCATACCAGTAGCCTACAAAACAGGCTGTTTACAACTCAGAATATAAGAGAAGAACATCATCCTATTTTAAGTATATTTTAAAAAAGGTTTCTGCCTCTCTTTTCATTCCATGCAACATTTCCTTTAAGCAAAAGGTCTATGTTTCAGTTGTCAGACAGCTCAGACACAGCATTAGCTGCGTCTAAAGCTATATTTCATTAGCTGCTACTAAAGGTATAATACATTAGCTGCTACTAAAGCTATATCATATTCGTTTCTAATAAAGCTATATATGACATTAGCTGCTCATAAAGCTATATTACATTAGTTGCTACTAAAGCTATATCACAATAGCTGCTAATAAAATCATATTACATTAGCTGCAAATAAAGCTATATTTCATTAGCTGTTAATAAATATATATTACATTAGATGCTAATTAAGCTATATCACATTAGCTGCTAATAAAGCTGTATTACATTTGCTGCTAATAAAGCTATTTAACATTAGCTGCTTATAAAGCTTTGCTACATTAGCTGCAAAAAGCTATATTTAAAGTAACACTATGCAACAATTTGACACTTTTTGAGGTATGGTTTTATAGGCAACTAGTTTTGGGACCATCCTCAAATTCATTTTGATTGCATATGGTCATGTGAAGGACAGATAAACACCTGTGTCTTCCCCACTAGCCATCCAAGATATGCCCTATGCAGTTCTGTGTAATGGGCTGGAACCCCCTGCAAGAATGGAAGAAAAGCTTTCACACGCATGACATTGCCAGCTATACTGCCAAAAGGCACCAGTTAGTGTGTTTTGGCAAGCTTTTATTAGTGGTGGTGTTTGCAAGGTTTTTGCAAGCCTTTTAAGCAGCTTACTAGTTTGTGAACAGAACTCCTATTGCTGCTTTAATTAGCTGCTAATAATACATCTATATTACATTAGATGCTAATTAAGCTATTTTACATTTGCTGCAAACAAAGCTACGTATATTACATCAGCTGCTGTTATCAAGCTATTTTACATGATCTGCAAATAAAGCTCTATTTCCAACCATGCTTTGTCCTCTCCATTGTTTGTTCTGCAGACAGAGACACTTTCATCCCACCATCCCATAATAACTCATTTTATTTTTATGATGAAGAGTAATAAAACATCCTGTTATAGTCCTCAGAACAGAAGGAACTCTAGGGATGCATTGGTTTTGAGTGTAAATGATAATACGTCCGACCTTAGTGGAGGAAAGGAAAGCTCATCAATTGTGTGTCTGTCTTGCCAGAGAACTAGTGTTAAAAATCGAATTTTATAGTTGGTCTGTTTTATGTTGATCTTGTGCAGTTTTATTTCAGAGATTTATACCCATGCAATAACCAAGGCTCCCCATGCAGGTGTTTAACCAATCCGTTGGATGTGTTCTTGTGGATATCCGTTCATTCTGACGTCATCATTTGCCTGTTTGTGTAAGAATACAGCATTCAGTCTCAGGAGCACAGTTGTACTGCAGTACCTGCAAATATCTGCGTGTACGATTGAGCGTGGAACATCACATCATTAACACTTGGGAGTCTTGGGACTCTTTTAGGTAGTCTGACGTGCCTCTATGTTTTTGTACATTTCCCTTAACTAAACAAATAGGAAAAAGTGGCATGTATGATTATATATTCTAGACTACCTCAGCAACAATTACATGAGCGTAAATGTAGTAAAAAAAAACATTTTTTTTAATTAAAATCAAATCTAAACGGTCCCTTACAAAAACCTCAATATTCCCCAAGGGGAATCAACAGGTCAACTACATCAAGGTGACGCATTCAGAGTCAAATGTATTTGGCCTGTGAGTGATGCGGTAGCCTGGAAATGATCCTCTGTGATGGTGAGTCATTGAGAGCAACATATGCTGTGACACACAGACAAAGCAGAACCCACAGCTTCCTCGGTTATTTCCGTCTCCCAATAGATCCAAGCGTCATGAGCCTATACTGGCACAATAAGACTTTAACCACATTTCTGCTCTATACCAACACAGTATGAATTCAACAACTCTGCCCAGGGTAAGAAATGGGCACAGAGGGGATACTTAAAGTCCTCATGCACACGTATGAACACTGAAGTACACTTAAAAATGCCCCCCTTATATTCATACTCATAAGAAAATACACTCATAAACTCAGACAGACACAAGTGCCCTCATAAACCCAAACACATACAAAAGTTCATGTGCGAACACATCCATTTCATCCATTCGCTCATGCCAGTTAGAACAGAAGAAGTATTACGAATAGACTGGAAGGTGAAGAACTACGTAATAAGATCAAAAAGATGTCAGAGAAAAATAGATAGATAGATAGATAGATAGATAGATAGATAGATAGATAGAAAGATATATATATATATCTATATATATATATATATAGAGAGAGAGAGAGAGGGGGGGGGGAGTAGCAAGGGGTGTCTCCTCAAATAACCGATTGACCGACTTGGATACTGTATATAGGCTATAATCATCTGGGGAGCAACCATATACAGACAGTATATTCGCATGAACTGTACATTTCAGTGTGCTCAAACATCTTGCCATGCATACGTTTGCATACATTAAAGTGCCAATGACAAGACTCTCTCTCTCCCACCTCTCTCAACACCAGGTGGGGTATGTACACTCTGCAGTCACACCCTCAGAAACACCTTCACAGTTCTGCTCACACTGCGCAATGAAGGAACAGAAGCATCAATGACTGACGCACATGAATGGAACAGCTCATCATGCCTAAGATCATGTAAAGATGAACCCTGGTTAGATAAGGGCCATCCACAGTCCACCTGTGGCTTATGTCATACCGCACTTCTCCAGCAGAGGGCAGGCTTACTCCTGGATGGAGCAAGGGGCTCTGCTTTTCAGCTGCCCAAACAAGTGTCCTCTTTTCTGTGTCCAGCGCCACAGGGTCTCATCTGTGGCCTGCAATATATTTGTAATGATGTGTCATCTGTGTATGAAGAGCACTCAGCTGTCCAGGAGGTAATGTCCAGCTGTTTTTACCTACCCATTACCAGCAGAGCTGAACTGGAAACAAACTGTGTTACGCGCTTGGGGAAAAAGAATGGGCAGGATGTGTTTCACTTATGACAGCGTGTGTAGGAGGATGTGTGTGTTTACACGTGTGTGTGTATGTGTGTGTGTGTGTGCTTGTTCTCATTTGCAATTTCAGTACATCAGCTGACAACTTCTTAAAAAATCCTTTACATAGTCATAGTCATTTATAGTCATTACTTTGAGAATACTATATAGCTTAGCAAGAGCTTATGTAAAACATTTTCAATGGGTGGATTTTAACGATTTTATAAAACAATTGGGTTCTATCGCATTATTTAGCTGTTTCTGATTGGACGAGAGTCGTTCCATGCCATAGATTATCCAAGAACAACCCAACGGGGACTTTTCACAGCTAATAATAAATCACTCCGCGATGAAATATTCTATAGCGCATTTATGATAACCGTTCATTCAAAATTCTTATAATTCCAAACCAAGACGTTGACAATGGAACTATTTTTTTTTTGCGGAGAAATAATGGCGAAATAAACCATTTTTAATCAATAACTTTGTGTTGAAATGTTAATTTATTGACTGTAGAATTGCTTTATAAAAGCAATATAGCACTTGTGGGAGTGGGGTAGGTAAGGGATAATCCCACGTGTGTTGTTGCCTACGCCACTCGGCCTCTGGCCTCGGTGGCTACGGCCGAACACCACCCGTGGGATTATCCCTTACCTACCCCACTCCCACTCGTGCTGTATTGCTTAATTAGTTTGTGGTGGTGAAGTGATTAGACTGGTGGTACTTAATGAACAGTCTGTATTTGGACCACACAGACAAGCACCATAGAGACCATCACCAGAGAGACCAAGCACCATAGAGACCAAGCACCATAGATACCATCACCATAGAGACCAAGCACCATAGAGACCAAGCACCATAGAGACCATCACCATAGAGACCAAGCACCATAGAGACCAAGCTCCATAGAGACCATCACCATAGAGACCAAGCACCATAGAGACCAAGCACCATAGAGACCAAGTACCATAGAGACCAAGCAACTTAGAGACCAAGCACCATAGAGATCATCACCATAGAGACCATCACCATAGAGACCAAGCACCATAGAGACCGTCACCGTCGAGACCATCACCATAGAGACCAAGCAACTTATAGACCAAGCACCATAGAGACCATTTACATAGAGACCAAGCACCATAGAGACCAAGCAACTTAGAGACCAATCACCATAGAGACCATCACCATAGAGACCAAGCACCATAGAGACCAAGCACCATAGAGACCAAGCACCATAGAGACCATCACCATAGAGACCAAGCACCATAGAGACCAAGCACCATAGAGACCATCACCATAGAGACCATCACCATAGAGACCAAGCCCCAAAGAGACCAAGCACCATAGAGACCAAGAACCATAGAGACCAAGCCCCATAGAGACCATCACCATAGAGACCAAGCACCATAAGACCATCACCATAGAGACCAAGCCCCATAGAGACCATCACCATAGAGACCAAGCACCATAGAGACCATCACCATAGAGGCTTTTGTTGCTCCTCTCTTTCTTCAGTCACTCAAACTTCCTGCTGCTTTGGCCTAAAAACATCAATATGACATGGGCCGGTTTCTAAAAACTCAACACATAGCCTAAAAAAATTAAAACCTTATTATTATTATTATTATTATGCGCCTGTGTGAGTGAGAATGTTGGTATGTGCATGTAAAGTAAGTCTATGATATTAAAGTGGTGTCACAGATCTCACACACAAAGAAGAATTAACACACACCAAGTGACAGCCAGTGACGAAACAAACCAGAGATGACACATATCCTCACACCAAAATTACACTTTAGTTCCTTACACCCCATGGTGCTATCACAAGTCTATTAGCATAGAAGAAGAAGGTAGCAGCGGGAATAATGGGTGTTGCTATAATGGAAGACGAGGAGTAAACGTATGCTGTGTGAGTGACTTGTAAGATTGCGAAAGATATAAAAAGATTAAGATGTATGTACCAACAGAAAGGTGAACGAGAGAAAGACAGCCAGAAGACTTGAGGAGTAAACTTATGGCTGTGTGAGTGACTTGTGAGATTGCGAAAGCTATAAAAAAATTGAGATATACGTACCAACAGAAAGGTGAACGAGAGAAAGACAGCCAGAAGACTTGAGGAGTAAATTTATGGCTGTGTGTGAGTGACTTGTGAGATTGTGAAAGATATAACAGGGTTGAGATATACGTACCAACAGAAAGGTGAACGAGAGAAAGACAGCCTAGATGAGTCACTGACGGCCCACCCGCTGTTGCGTGAGAAGGGTTGCGTTGCGTGTGAGGCACAGAGGGATGCAGGTGTGAGTGTGTGTGTGTGCGTCTGTCCACATGTGTGTGTGTGTGTGTGTGTGTGTGTGTGTGTGTGTGTGTGTGGAGTGGTGTGCTGTTGCTATGATGAGTGATGGGCCTATGAGATAACCGCCATGCTAAGAGCTGTGCGTATGCACAGGTGTGTGTGTGTGTTGTTTTGTGTGTGTGTGTGTGTGTGTGTGTGTGTGGCAGACTGTTTGTGTTTACACAAAAAGATTTATATTATGGTGCATAACATTTCTGGATGTCCACTGCCATGCATTCTGTTTGTTGTTGTTGTTTGTTTGTTATTGTGTTTCATATAATTGTGTGTGTGTGTGTGTGTGTGTGTGTGTGTGTGTGTGTGTGCGCGAATCCTAATGACCTTAACAAACTCACCTATCATCCTTGTGTCGGTGACACTGACGCGGATACAATATTCTATGAGCATTTGCCATGATGAGACATACATTCTGGAAACTGGAAAATTATCAATGCTAGGCAATTCATTTACAGAGATTAGCACACAGACTCATAACCCCTGTACATGTCACCTGACTAAGATATGAACAGCGAATCAAATGCGTAAGAATGACATAACGACTCTCTCTCTCTCCTCATGCATATACACAGATATGCATACAGGTCTGAAAGACACAGAATGGAAAGCTAAATCCTATTGTTCATTCAGTGTTTTGTGAATGGTTTACATTTGTGTGTGTAATGTTTGATTGAAATTCCACGCACACACCAAATTGCATGCGCAGAATGAGATGCACACGAACACGCTCAATGTTTTTGTTTACATCCGTGCCCTCACTCTGCTCCCTGTAAAGCTAATTCTGGCAGCTCATCCGCACGCACACACACCCATCCCCGACTGAAGTGTGTGTGTGTGTGTGTGTGTGTGTGTGTGTGTGTGTGTGTGTGTGTGCGAATCCTAATGACCTAAACACACTCGCTGCATGCACCAGCACAAGTGTGAGACGGCCTCCACAGGGGAGCCACAATGCACTGTACTCTGCATACATGTTGGTATGTGTGTGTGTGTGTGTGTGTGTGTGTGTGTGTGTGTGTGTGTGTGTGTGTCTGCTTGTGCTCATAACATGGGCCATGCGCTCTCTTCCTGTCCTGACATTAGTGGAGTTAGAGACACGGGGCACGGAAGCGCAAATGTATGCTCAGTGTGTCTGTGTGTGTGTGTCTGTTTTGTGTGTGTGTGTCTGTTTTGTCTGTGTGTGTGTGTGTGTGTGTGTGTGTGTGTGTGAGTGTGTGTGTGTTTGTGTATGCTCAGTATGTCACTGTGTGTGTCAGTGTTGTGTGTGTGCGTGTGTCTCTGTGTGTGTCCTTGTTGTGTGTGTCCGTTGTTTGTGTGTGTCTCTGTGTGTGTCCGCGTTGTGTTGTGTGTGTGTGTGTCTGAGCAGGCGAGGAGGGTGGGAGTCGGAAGGTGCACCCGTGGGGAGTCGGAAGAAGAACTCATGAGAACACAGTGGTAGCGCTGTCCTCCGCAGCGAGACTCATGTTATCTCTTAACTCTCCTCATCCGGTCTGGCCAGATTCAACTGATCGCAAATCAAAACAAACCCCCCAACCCCCCCCCCCCCCCCCCACCCCCCCATGAATAATCAGTCATTTACCGCCACCCGTCTGCTGCACAACAACATGTAGTCTCAGAATTATCCGTTTAAATCCACAGGGCAATAATTTAGGAGATTTTAATGTTTTTAAAATGATTTGTGGTATTGATCCATGAAAAGAAAAATCAGCATTTTGAACGTGGTGTGAACTGAAAGACTTCAGATTCAATGACGCAGGTGCACAGATCAACAGATTCTTCGGGAGTATTAATATTTATAGACATTGTGCAGGAAGAGAGTGTACCCCAGTTTAGAAAGTGTAGTCAAACAACTTTCATCCTTATCAGACACGCTATGCTACTTCAAGGCAGCATCCAGAAAGCATCTCTGTATTCTCACTGTGGGAAACATCACAACGCTCGAAACTTCCATTTATAGAGCTTCTGATGTTGTGATCAGCATCGCTTCATCTTTGCCAACAGAGGCGTCCGTCTGCAAGACAAGCTGCCCTCTAAAAACACATAAAAACCCTTACCTGGATTATGGCTCTTTGCATTGTATTTCATCTCTTTCCTTCCAAGTGGCGGTGTGTGTGTGTGTGTGTGTGTGTGTGTGTGTGGCAGTGGCAGACCCTATGAAGACTCCTCTAGCAATGGAGGGAAAAGGGGTAGAGAGAGACACAGACAAAATGGAAGTGATCGGACATGGAGAGATGGGGGGAAAAAATGGATTGAAAGAACCAAAGGCAAATGGATTTCTAATCAAGAAGAGGAATGAAGATGAGTGAAATAAGGTAATGATCAGCGATGATGACTAAGCACTGAAACACCGGGCCTCATGCAAAGATAGGCTGCGTTGCGCAGAGAACATTGCAATCATGGGAAAAGCAATGTCCCATCAGTGGGCAATGGGCTGGCTTTCTGTGGCTAAATTGAATGGGCCATGAGCCGCTCTGTGACTCACCGCCTGTGAGTGGATTGGCTTGGGAAGAAAAACATCTACAATGCTTCAACATGATTTCGTTCTCACCTTAGGGAGAGGAAGAGGTGCTTAGGAACTAAAAATACATCTTCCAGTAAGTCACACACAAAAGGTCACACACACACACACACACACACACACACACACACACTCACACACGTGGTGAGGAACAGCATACGAGTGTTTTTTAGAAAAGATACTCAACAAAGAATAGTGTGACCTAAGTTATAATGGTGTGTGCATTTTTTTCTCACGTGTATACACAATGAAGACTGAAGAGGCAGGATAAAAACAGCAAGCCTAGGAAGTGTGTGTGTGTGTGTGTGTGTGTGTGTGTGTGTGTGTGTGTGTGTGTGTGTGTGTGTGTTTATCTGCATGTGTGTGTGTGTCTGCATGTGTGTGTGTGTGTGTGTGTGTGTGTGTGTGTGTGTGTCTGTGTGTCTGTGTGTGTGTGTGTGTGTGTGTGTGTGTGTGTGTGCATTTGTGTGTGTGTGTGTGTGTGTGTGTCTGCATGTGTGTGTGTGTGTGTGTCTGCATGTGTGTGTGTGTGTGTGTGCAAACCTACTGAAACATTAGTGACATCCAAAATACAAAGTGCATCAACAATCCCTAATATCTACCCATCAGTGTTATCCAGCACCGTGACTGTCACCGGGAAGGCACAAGGCAGAGGATACTTCTTGAGGCGGCTTCGGCCCTTTAATGGGTGCGGCATGATGCTGCATATCTTTTACCAGTCTGTTGTTGCAAGTGCCATCTTTGTTTGTTTGTTGGGGCAGCCGCATCTTAGTGAGTGACACTGAGGGTCCACACAAACACGGTGAAAACTGAGACGTTGTTTTGTTGTTGTTGTTGTTTTGGCCTTGTGTCCACATGACAACAGTGTTTTTGGGGGGGCCTGAAAATGCAGACCTTTGAAAACAGATTCCAGACTGGAGATTCTTCCATATGCAACCCTTAGGTCTCCACGTGTACAAGCGAAAATTGAGCTTTTTGAAAAGGATGATGACACAGCACCAACTTTATCCAATCCCGTTTCATTCTCAGTGAAGCGTCTGTCTGACCCTCCAAAGCCTTCACCACATGAAGTTGAAATAAAACATGCTCCATTTAGCCTTTTGTTATTATTGCTGCAACGTTATTGTCCTTTTCCGGGAAATAGGCACATCAAATAATAAGAGTATATATATATAAAATTAAAGGTTTTACAACTTATTGCTGGAAGAGTAGAGGTGAACACATTTATTAACCAAATGAACAAAATGAACACCTCCTTCTAAGCTTAATGGAGATCACAGATACCTACTGGAAGCACTGGGCCATAATGACCGTGTCACACACCATCTGCCTCTGTCTTGTTCTCCTGGATCAACAGCCACCAGATTCATAACATAATCAGGTGGGCAACTGGATTCCATGAAGTCAACCAATCAGTCAAAGATTGTCTGGTAGATGCTGCACTTAGGTTTGTCTGTGTTTGTCCAAATACAGAATAGGGCCAGAACACAACAGGGGAAAAATACAGAAGACAAAGAGTCTGTATCCAACAGGGGAAAAATACAGAAGACAAAGATTCTGTATCCAACAGGGGAAAAATACAGAAGAGACAGAGTTAGTTCAGAACAGGGGAAAAATACAGAAGAGAAAGAGTTAGTTCACAACAAGGGAATAATACAGAAGAACTTTTACAGTCTGCATGGGGGACAGATGCGACCAGCCATCTGAAGTTAAGCAGCTGATGGTGTTTGCTTAGTGGGAACAGAGAGTCGAGGTGTGGGTGGATGGAGGAGAGTGTGTGAGAGAGAGAGAGGAAGAGAGAGATGGAGAGAGAGAGAGAGGGAGAGGGAGAGAGAGAGAGAGAGAGGGAGAGGGAGAGAGAGATGGAGAGAGAGAGAAAGAGGGAGAGAGAGAGAGATAGAGAGAGAGGGAGAGGGATAGAGAGAGAGTGTTAGTATGTTTACTTGGAGTGTGATGACTGACACTTCAGCATGTGGTGTTCAGGTTAATGTGCCCTAGTGAGAGATTAATCCATCTGGTCACACACACACACACACACACACACACACACACACACACACACACACACACACACACACACACACACACACACACACACACACACACACACAATACATTGCTTACAAGCAATTGTGTTTGTTTCCAATTTACTGAAGTTTATTGGAGCGCACTCATACCGGGACCTTATGTCGTTGATGTGCAACGCTTTTTGGCGACACTCAGAGTCCACCGTGCGTGACCTAAAGCTAATATCATAACTTGAGCAAGATCCTAAGAGCAAACACGAGTGGGTCCATGCAAAGCCAGGGTACATGAGCAAGATCCTCAGACCACACACGAGTGGGTCAATGCAATGCTAGGCTGTGTCCGTGCACAGACATGGAAATGTCATACTGTATATAAATGATTTCTTCAAAGCAGCGCATTTCTGTGAAACTTACAAAAAGTAAAGACAACCAAATTCATTTAAACCTCAGTCATGTTCCTGTAGGTGCTAAAAAGTGCTACATATGCACACACTGTATACACCTACAGTTGTGTTTTATATATAATGGATTATCGCTAAACTCCTAATATAAAAGCTATAAGAAGCTATTCTTAATAAGCATTGCACTTTCCTAAAACCTTCAGTCAATCGGTAGGCAAATACTTTGTCCCTCCTGAACAGATTAACAAAAATGGTCTCATTATACGTAGAACAATAAGCAGCGACATGCGTGACAAAAATAAGGCAACATTATTGGTAAGTGGTTAGAGAGAGCTACAGTATGATAATGACAAAGTAGCCTACTGTGTAGTTATGCAGACGGAGGGAAGTGAAGGCCTTGACATGATGACCACAGGTGAATCACGTTGTTATCTGGCACATCACTTTGGAAACAGCATACAAAGAAAACACAGGTGGTCACACACATCAATCTGCACGACCAACACCAAAGCACAAACAAACAGATGATTCACGCTGGGAAATCAATGTTTTTCGCAATGTGTTTCTGGATGGCAGTGGTGGGCACCTGGAGGGGTTGGGGGTTGGGGGTTGGGGGTTGGGGTTGTGGGGTTGGGGGTGGGGGGTTAAATGCTTTAGTGACAAACCTTCTCACTGTTCTATTTGTAGGCTTACCACCTGCTCTGAGTTAAATAACACACATGTTTCACTGTACCACGTACTTGGAGGAATCCCACTGGGAAATGGACTACCTCACAACAAACACAGCAGATTTGATTTGACACCAAATAGTCATCGCCATGTGTGGTCTGGAAATGACAGAACAGTGAGTTAAATCATTAACTGTCTTTCATTATTAACAGTCATATTCACCTAAAGATAACTCAAACAGAAAAACATCACAAGCACCAGACCAACCCTAAAAGTGTTGAATCACCTTACATGGTGTAAATATCCTGTCATCAAAATATGCCTACGACTGCCAATTAGTCAGCAAATACCTGACTAATACTTCAGATGGTCTTTCGTGCTGGTTGAAAATCCAAGTGAAGATTTAGAACTGAACAGTAGCAGCATCAGTTAGTAGCAGGGCAGTTATGTACAACGTTGCCCCAGGATGCCGTTTGTGCCATGCTCTTCCCATCTCCTCCAGTAGCGGCAGGAGCTCCCTGCCCCCCTGTGGTAGGAGTGATGATAATCATGTTCATAGAGAGATCCTGCAAAGGCATCGGGGCTCTGCCCTGGAGATCAGTAGGCGAATCCTAGCTCAGCAGGGGCATCCTAGATCAGCAGGGCTCTCCAAGATCAGCAGGCGAATCCTAGATCAGCAGGCGAATCCTAGATCAGCAGGGCCATCCTAGATCTGCAGGGCCATCCTAGATCAGCAGGGCCATCCTAGATCTGCAGGGCCATCCTAGATCAGAAGGCGATTCCTAGATCAGCAGGGCCATCCTAGATCAGAAGGGCCATCCTAGATCAGAAGGGCCATCCTAGATCAGCAGTGCCATCTTAGATCTGCAGGGCTATCCTAGATCAGTAAGCGAATCCTAGATCAGCAGGGCTCTCCAAGATCAGTAGGCGAATCCTAGATCAGCAGGCGAATCCTAGATCAGCAGGGCCATCCTAGATCTGCAGGGCCATCCTAGATCTGCAGGGCAATCCTAGATCAGCAGGGCCATCCTAGATCTGCAGGGCCATCCTAGATCAGAAGGCGAATCCTAGATCAGCAGGGCCATCCTAGATCAGTAGGCGAATCCTAGATCTGCAGGGCCATCCTAGATCAGAAGGGCCATCCTAGATCAGAAGGGCCATCCTAGATCAGAAGGGCCATCCTAGATCAGCAGTGCCATCTTAGATCTGCAGGGCTATCCTAGATCAGTAAGCGAATCCTAGATCAGCAGGGCCATCCTAGATCAGAAGGGCCATCCTAGATCAGAAGGGCCATCCTAGATCAGCAGGGCCATCCTATATCAGAAGGGCCATCCTAGATCAACAGTGCCATCTTATATCACAAGGGCTATTCTAGACTTCTTATCCCGCAATAAGGCATTCCGCAACTATAAACTGAGGTAACTGGTAGTTTTGTGTTACACATTAAATCAGACATTACACAGTATTACAGATCAATACTCATACCATTGATGAAATTAACATAGTCAGATATTTGAGGTAGATTGTTGCCCAACAATATGTGACTACCGGTACATTCATAGTGTGTGTCCATCTTATCAGTAACACACCGTTTAGAACGGTCAGTTACCCCATGTTTTTTTCATATTCATATTCTTGGCACCAGGACATTAAATCAGATGTACCCTCGTCCCGAAGATGACGACAGATGACGAGTTCAGGGCAGAGAGGCCTCTCCATCCCCTCCGGCCCTCCACCCATCCTCCCTCTAATTTTCTTGAATCCCTGCTATGGCCTCCCTCTCTCGCTTGATTGAAATGTGAAAAGTTGAATGCCCCTCTTTCTCTTGATTGTAATAATTGCTTCCTCCCCCTGTCCTCCCTCGAGCTGCAGCTCATGTAATTGGGGATGAGGTCATCTTTTCTGTTTGCGGCCAGAGTGAGTACGCTATATGCACTCTTCAGTATACAGAGACGTGCTCGCTGGGTCAACTGGGGCATGGCGTTCTGGAACGCGGACATTTTGACATAAACCCTCTGGTGTGTCACAGACAGATCTTGGTTCATCCAACGTACACACAGTACTGGTGGGTGCGTCACAAGTAACAGCCTCGTTCCTCCTCGTTCCTCCTCGATCCTCCTCGTTGAGCCTCGTTGAGCCTCGTTAAGCCTCGTTCAGCCTCGTTCCTCCTTGATCTTCCTCGTTCCACATTTCCGGCCCTGTGTGCTACTCTGTATCTCCAGTCAGACCACTGGAGGAGAAATCATCACGTGACTGTGGAGGGTGAGGTGCCATAATGTCACTGAGGCTCCAAATAACTTAGAACACTCCTGTCCGTCCCTGACCTTGACGGATGGTTCACCTGGTGCCCGGGCGCTGAGAAGCTGCCCATTGATCCTGGAGGCTTCTGGAGGAAGGACGATCCGGGATGGGTTAAAAGCAGAAAGTGAATTCACAGCGACCTCAGGGCTGCGTGTGCGTGTGTGTGTGTGTGTGTGTGTGTCCTGTGTCGCCTACATATACAGTATATAACACGTGTATGTTGCAGTGAATCGCTTGTGCAATAAAACTGACTGAAAGTCAGATTTGTTTTTTGTTTGTTAACTTTTAACTGAGATTAAGGGAGAAAACGAATTACTCCTAACTTGAAATGATACGTCAGGTTCATAATTGACAGTAAATAAAGTGATAAAGTGGAATAAATAGAAAAAAAGCAGATCACTTGCTGCATCGAGAAAAGCCAGACAAGTAAATGCAAAGTTCATCATTATGTCCGCGTCAGTGCCTGACACAAAGCTCACCTGTTCCCGCCCAGTCACCACGAGCCCTACACCCCTCAGTGCCTCTCTTGACACAGTTCATCTATATGTTCACCTTACCTGAACCTGAACACCTCACCTGTTTCCGCCCAGTAGCCACAAGCCCCACACACCCCCTTAGCATCTCTCTTGACAGTTTCCTTCCCTCTGGTCATGTTAATAACAGCAGCCTTCAGTCTGTAGAATCCTGTGATAATTAAAAACAATTTGGAGAAGGTGCACAATTACAGCAAGAGATTACGACTTCAATGGGTATGTAAGTAGAAAAAATATCCTTGTGTGCTTTTCATTCCTTTGAAGAGGGGTTGGCTGCAAAGGTTGCACTTTTTTAAATCAATTTGCTCAAAATGGTTCTGAGAATTTCCCAGTCATTTCTTACTGTTCAGCTGGCACCCTAGGGCTCACCTCTGGGAACCCTTTTAGGAAGGGGTGGGGAAGTGGAGGATGCTTTGATTTTTTTTCAGACGAAAGATGTTCCATGAAGGGCAATAGAGGGCCATTTGGAGACACACACACACACACACACACACACACACACACACACACACACACACACACACACAGGAAGGACGATCCGGGATGGGTTAAAAGCAGAGAGTGAATTCACAGCGACCTCAGGCCTGCGTGTGCGTGTGTGTGTGTGAAAAAATATCCTTGTGTGCTTTTCATTCTTTGAAGAGGGGTTGGCTGCAAAGGTTGCACTTTTTTAAATCAATTTAAAAACACACACACATACACACACACACACACACACACACACATACAGACAAACACACACACACACACACACACACACACACACACACACACACATACAGACAAACACACACACACACACACACACACACACACACACACACACACACACACACACACACACACACACAAACATCTCCCAAATATTTCATCTAGACTGATGAAACCTTGCGCTTGTCCATATTTACATGCATACATCTTTATCTACGATGAGGAAAACAATAATATGACTATCTAGTTTGGGTCACAGAAGAAACCACAGGGAAGTTCTATAAACTGTAATAGGTTGTGTGGTCAGTATGACACGCACACACACACACACACACACACACACACATGTACGCACGCACACACACACATGCACGCAGACACACAAACAACAAACGTCACAATTTCTACCAGAGGAGACAGAGGTCTGCCCGACATGAAATCATTTAGAAGAAAAACAGATATTGCTTTGAAGGAATAGGAACTCATTTACAGTTTTTTACAATCGGATACACACTAAAATCAAAAGTGTAACACAATTATCAAAACCTTCACTCAAGGAGCAAAACAACGGCTCAGATCTGCACAACTATAAGCACATTTAAACATCACACTTTTTGCGAAACCATACACACAAGTGGTTTGCAAAGCACTAAACACACTTTTGTGCTTTAGACACAGACGTATACAGTCAAAATACTACACCATGTGGCAATCGGTTGAACACAGCCATTAGGTGCGCAAACACATGATTGCTTAATTGTAGACACACCAATCAGGTTTAAGCACTATAAAAATGCAGCAGATGAGTTCACCTATCTTGAATCAAAATGGAAGGAATCAGAGCGAGAAGAGTGAGGGTGAGAATCCACGGAGGAGGAGGAGGAGGAGGAGGAGGAGGAGGAGGAGGAGGAGAAGGAGAAGGAGAAGGAGAAGCAGAAGCAGAGGGAGGAAGAGGCATAGGCCGTGCCAGAGGTAGAGGTAGAGGCCGAGGAAAAGGAAGACCTGAAGCAGGAGAGGCTTAAAGAAGAGGACGAAATTTGACAGATGACATGCGCGCCACACTTGTTGACCATGATATTGCCTGTGATGTGGACGAAACTCTCTGGCCCGATCCAGCTAAGAGGAGGGATAATGCTGCGATTTCTTGTCGAGAGTTTTTTCTCCCGTGCAAGACTTTCTCCCTACTTCGGTGTACACCACCTTGAGTCAAACGTATTTGTATTAGAACTTCTTATAAAAGTGTTACTGTCATTTTGTCCGTGTCATGGTGTTTTTTTTGTGTCTTTATGTTTTTGTGTATTAATTCAGTAATTCCATTTCAGTCATGGGTCTGCAGTGATAAACAGCTAATGAGAAACAGAAATGCAATTTCAAAATGTACCCAGTTGAACCCCCTCAATAACTTGAATGCCATTTTGTTTTGGATAGTGTTACCTGTTCAGAAAGAGAGAGAGGCCATTGAGTTCGTTCCATGTTTCAAAGTCTCCCCATTTCAAACAACACTCGATACCTTGAGCACAGGCAATCTCTGACATTTGTGCAAACAACAGAAAGTATCTGTAAACCTGATACCACAGAGACCAGCTGTGTGCGTGTGTGTGTGTTCGCGTGCGTGTTTGTGTGTGCGTGTGTGTGTGTGTGTGTGTGTGTGCGTGTGTGTGTGCGTGTGTGTGTGTGTGTGTGTGTGTGTGTGTGTGTGTGTGCGTGTGTATGATATTTTGCTGCCATACGGAGGTGAGCTAAGGACCTGGTGAATATGAGACGAGTTGGCCACTCAGAATGGCAGGCCTGGGAGAGATGACTATGTTAAAGAGGGGCAGTGAGGTCCTCCAGGGTGAGTCAGAGACAAGTGGACGTGACCCGAACAGCAGTCATATGAGGTGAGACTGAAGGGAAGGGCCTTCAGGCAAATTACAACGACTGTTTTGAGTGGACATTTAGCAATTCATGGAGAGGGTGTAATGGAACAACGCGCAAAAGAAAAGATGGCCCACTTTGATCTAGCACAGCCTCTGCACTGGTGACCTCTCGTGACTTTATTGGGACGACTCACCTCAAAGTTTCTCAAACTTGTATTGTTTCACCACAGTCAAACAAGTAGCAAAGTTACTGTGTGTATTTGTGTGTGTGTGTGTGTGTGTGTGTGTGTGTGTGTGTGTGTGTGTGTGTGTGTGTGTGTGTGTGTGTGTGTGTGTGTGTGTGTGCGTGTGTGTGTGTGTGTGTGTGTGTGTGTGTGTGTGTGTGTGTGTGCGTGTGTGCGTGTGTGCGTGTGTGTGTGTGTGTGTGTCTGTGTGTGTGTGTGTGTGTGTGTGTGTCATGTGATAATTGAGTGACTCTTGACTGCTGATCTGATCTTCTGGAACAATGACTGTAAAACACATGGACAGCATAGTGTCATGCACATACTCTATGAGGAAAGTAAGCCATATTGGCAACATTAGAGCCCGAGTCTGCGCAGGAAGTGCTTTTTTGGAGCCAAAGCATTCACAGAAAATCGGTAATATCTACCCAAGTTACTGTAACTATATTTGGTCAAACCTCAACCACTTTTAAAATTCCCTACCCTTCCCCAAGCTAGCCTTAACTGATGCATCATGGCTACTAGTAGGATGGGGATTTACGTAAAGTAATTTCAACATTCATACTGGTCCGTGTGCAGCTGGGTTGTCACGTCAGCAAGTGTTTGAGACACATAGGTGGTGGTGAAGTGATCCCGACTAGCGCTGGCTAATGTCATCATTCAAACACACGCTACTGTCCTGCTATCAGTCACACCAAAGCACTCTGGGTCAGTGACCCATGGCATTTTACACCTTTAATTGATAGATCAGTGAAGAGTGGGACAGGAAATGAGAGGGAGAAGAGGTGGGGAATGGACAGGAGAAATGACATCGGGCCGGATTCAAACCCGTGTCGTCCATAAGCGTCAAGAAGACCGAATGTGGTTAAGGTTACTGTTTGCCACAGTGCCCCCAGCCATGTCATTTTAGACACATTTCCTGCATTTGCATATATTAAATCAAGCCTTATCATCAAAAGTAAACCATCACGGTTGTAAAGAGAAGATAGAGAAATAAAAAATACAGTGTCATTGAAACTAATGCTTGACAAATAATGATAAACGGTTTAACCTTTTGCATGTCATGACTTACACAATAAATAGATGTCAAGATGTTTTGGGGGATAAGATCATTCAGGTGAAACTGCACAATACATTTTGATCCACATGACATAAGACAAGACAAACTCATTTGCACAAATGTACCCAACCATTTGCATTTTTTTTTTAAGTATGACAAATGGCTGTTATCATGTGCACATGTGACTAGATGATGTGACGGTTGAACAAGTAGTATTGAGTTGAGGACTTTAGATTCATTTTCAATTTACAAATGTAGCAGTGCGACGGAGAGAAACTGTAACCTGCGCTGACTGCGTGGGGGTGGTGGGGGGGGGGTGTCGGGGGGTCTAGACTTCCTTTATGTCCTGCTGCTTCTTGACGTAGGACTCTGAAAGGCCACTGATGTTTAATCATGACGTGAGGGGAGGGTAATGAGTGCAATGCAGCAGACGAGAGTTTCCTGCTAACCTTTATAGCGTTTGATCCTGTATAGAAACTTCCCCTTACCAGTTAGTCTACTCTCCATGTGGCCACCCTAATTAGATGGATCGTTAGCAGACATCTGGAAGAGGGCTTCTTGTGCTGCCATAGATAGTTCACGAGGAGGGGAGAACTGCCTGGTTGTAAGGATGAAGTTAGCTTTGATGGGTGTTATGTCAGTAAGGATATTGGGTAAGAGTGACATCAGTAGCTCTTTTCATTACTAACAGGCTCCTGGTCATGCAACCATATGAAAGGCAAGCTCAACCAAACCCAACACAACCCAGCTGTAACGAGAAGCACAAACAACTAAAAACGAAAAAAAAAAAAAACATGATATTTCACAGTGGAAGGCTACCACCTATACAATTTGGAATCACCTGCGACAATAAAATAATCACGAGCCTTTAAGCTTCATGGATGTGGTTATTATGAATACGAAGAGCCACTGCTGCAGCTCTGTGACTCAGTAAATGCATTTCAGAACCTTGGACAGCACTAAGTAGAATCCCTGGGAGCCATGTGGGACTGTGTGTTCACCAGTATGTGTGCAACCAGAGCCATGTGGGACTGTGTGTTCACCAGTATGTGTGCAACCAGAGCCATGTGGGACTGTGCATTCACCAGTATGTGTGCAACCAGAGCCATGTGGGACTGTGCGTTCACCAGTATGTCTGCAACCAGAGCCATGTGGGACTGTACGTTCACCAGTATGTATGCAACCAGAGCCATGTGGGACTGTGTGTTCACCAGTATGTGTGCAACCAGAGGCATCATGCAACCTCTTCTGGACTCCATTTTACCCATCTCTGGAAAAACACACACATACACAGAACATACGGAAACGCACATATAACATAACCTTTCCTTTGAAATCGATAAGGATAGAGTTTTGAGGGAGTTTGATGCATCAGGGGCCAATGTTTCATTGTATGGAGTTTCATTCTTTTAATGAGGGCGTCTAAAACCAGGGTTGGTAAACTGTTGGCACAATTATGAAATGGCAACCGGGAATCACATTTCACTTCAGGTGGCTTATTTGTCTGATTGATGCTTAAAATGCTTTTAAAATGTGTGGGTTCAGTGCTAGCAAGTAAGCTAGCTGGCATCTGAGTGATCTCAAATAGAAAGAAAAATATAAGTATTAGAATAGAAAGAAGTTTATGAACTCAAAACTACGATAAAATGAGAGCCATCTTTTGACTGCAGCAGTCAGTTTTACTTTGAAACCTCCGGGATTGAGTTTTATTGTGGGCAGGCAGTAACGGACACTTCTGAAAATAAACATAGACACCCACGCTCCCCTCCTGAATGGATCCTATAATCACTCACAACGTATCCTTCCCCGATTCCTCACTCTCCTATGACGTGCCTCTTTCTTCAGACTTTTTCCGGAAGGGTTCTATTTTTAAAAGTTGGTTAAAACCCTCATCTGAACAGCGTTTTTAACATTTAAAAACATATAAGTGTAGACGTGGCCTGAGGCTGCGTGGTGTGGGAGGGTCTCTCTGGCAGGCCCCACGGTCATTGTGTGGACGCCTGATTGGAGAGGCGGGGGGCCGGTCCAGGGGACCCCTGCTGTGGCAGTAGTGTGAAGACTAACACGGGCCATTAGCAGCTCAAATTAGGCCCTTTCCTCAGTCAGAAAGAGCAGGGTACAGAGGTCTATGGCACACACACACACACACACACACGTACGCACACACACACACACAAACACACACGTGGTCGCACATACGCACACACACACACACACACACACACACACACAGACACACACAGACACACACACACACAGACACACACAGACACACACGCACACACACATACAAACACATACAAACACACACAAACACACACACACACACACACACACACACACACACACACACACACACACACATACACACACACACACACACACACACACACACACACACACACACACACACACACACACACACACACACACACACACACACACACACACACACACTCACACACACACACAGATAGACACACACACATGGCAGGGGAAGTGCTGGCCCAAACCAGCAACTGATCAGGTGATGTCAACAGTTATGTAATCGCGCAGATATAAATATACCCACATACACACATGTACGTACACATGAAAAACCTTGTAGATATGTCATGGCCATAACCACCAATACAGTCAATAAGTTAATAAGTCACCACTCATTGATCCAAATAATCATGTAAGAACAAATATATCTTTGGGCATAGAGTCTAGCTGCTATTCTGCACAAAAGACAGCAGTCCTCATTTTGAACCATTTTCTTGCTTAGTGTAAGGCTATGTGTGCCATGATGTTCATACACAGACCTAGGGAGAGTGATGAGTTTGCAATTCCTGTCTTTTCAATGGCCAATGCGATGCTAGCTAATACAGCTAGAAAGTATGAAAATAGATGAAGACATCTTTTGCAAATTTTTATTTCAATGTGCTCATTTTCAACACAGTAGGAGGCGCTGACCTCTCCACTATGGGCTGTAGCTGTGAAGGCCATGCAGGCAGGAGGTGCTACGGGCTGTAGCTGTGAAGGCAGGAGGTGCTATGGGCTGTAGCTGCGAAGGCCATGCAGGCAGGAGGTGCTACGGGCTGTAGCTGTGAAGGCAGGAGGTGCTATGGGCTGTAGCTGTGAAGGCAGGAGGTGCTATGGGCTGTAGCTGTGAAGGCAGGAGGTGCTACGGGCTGTAGCTGTGAAGGCAGGAGGTGCTATGGGCTGTAGCTGCGAAGGCCATGCAGGCAGGAGGTGCTACGGGCTGTAGCTGTGAAGGCAGGAGGTGCTATGGGCTGTAGCTGTGAAGGCAGGAGGTGCTACGGGCTGTAGCTGCGAAGGCCATGCAGGCAGGAGGTGCTACGGGCTGTAGCTGTGAAGGCAGGAGGTGCTATGGGCTGTAGCTGTGAAGGCAGGAGGTGCTATGGGCTGTAGCTGTGAAGGCAGGAGGTGCTACGGGCTGTAGCTGTGAAGGCAGGAGGTGCTATGGGCTGTAGCTGTGAAGGCAGGAGGTGCTATGGGCTGTAGCTGTGAAGGCAGGAGGTGCTATGGGCTGTAGCTGCGAAGGCCATGCAGGCTCACTGAGCAGATTGTCATATGGATGCCTACCCCAGAAGGTGCCTGTTTATATGCCACTGGCTCTAAAACCTGAAAACTCGACCTCTTGAGTTTGAGTTAATGAAGGATGTACCAGCACTAAGGTCCATCACATCTTTCCATTACCGACCGTTTTCTGAGAAAAGGCCTGATTGCGCTTCAAATTATGCCAAATGTATCGGCCCGGTATTCACAGTAAAAGTCCTCCAACTCGCTATTCAGCAGAAAGTAGAGAGCTGATGGAGCACTGGCAAAGTGCCATAGGCACCAAATAATACAAAACAACATGGTTTAGCACGGTGGCACAGGCTTTCCTCCGGACGTGCATTTCAGTTAGCTCAGGGTGGTACTGTCACAAAGTCATCGCCCTAGTATTACTAACACGGTCTACTGCTTTTCACCAAACAATACAAAACAACATGATTTGATGTAAAATAATGATATTATATTATTTGTAAAATAGGAATAGTAAATACATATGAATATATGAATAATATAAATGCATTGTATACAAAGGTGGTTATTTGATTCTGGGTTTTACATTTTTGCCTTTTTCTCGAAAGTGCACTTTGACCTTGCGTGTAAAAGAAGCTGTACGGTTCATGAAAATGGCCAAAAGTTTGGGGGTTGGGGGTGTGTGCTATTTTGTTTGTCCGTTTGTTGTATTGGTGAAGCAATACATTACTTCCTCTTAGCACTGATCTAGCTATGGTGGCCTAGAAAGTGAGAGTATTTATTTGGATGTTTATGGGATGTTAAGCCTGCACTACACTGACCACCGCTGAGCCCTAACCACTCTTCAACAGTGGTCAGATACTCAACTCAATAGCTCTAACCATCTAGGGTGGTATGTTCACCTACGCGGCACCTACTAGGATGAACTTACATTGACCACCCAGGTTGTCCCTCAAGTTGTTGCGAAACACTGGTCTCTCTCTCTTTCTTTCTCTCTCTCTCTCCCTCCCTCTCTCTCTGTCTCTGTGTGTTTGTGTGTAAATGTGTTTGTGTGCTGCTGTACTCTCAGGGTACCTCATCTATTCATTAATGCAGTGCGTGCAGTGGATAAAGCTGTTCACACCTGCACACTCACACTGGCACACATCTCCTCCTCACGTGCCTAGGATTAACTTCAATTAAAGTCTTTGTCAATGGCTGGATATGTCTGTACACACACACACACACACACACACACACACACACACACACACACACACACACACACACACACACACACACACACACACACACACACACACACACACACACACACACACACACACACACAGTCACACACATTTCGCATCCTGGGTACAGCATATTCATGTGATGTTCATGGTAAAGTGTGCATGAAAAATGGTCGTGCTGTCAAGACGGGTAAAGTTAATTACCTTTGATTACAGCAATAAAGTACCAAAGAACACAATGATGGTCGGTGTGCTGGCACAGATGGGAGCATATGGGGTTAGTGTTCAGGGCTAATTTGAAAACAAGGATGAAAGCCTTCCATTTATTTTGGCCAGGGCAGGTGTGCTAGTAAGAAACGAGAGGTAAGGTTATAAAGTTTTAGCATTTGGTTTATGGTTCCAACATTATGACTTTCTTGTGCCGGCATAATCTGATGTCCCCTCACTACATAAACCTATGAAGCAGGATGGCTTCTCCGTCACAAGTGTTTATGTTTGTTTGTGTGTTCTTTATGTGTTTTTTTTGTGGAAGTGATGCAAAGCTGAAATGCATGTTACTGACCATCGTGTTCTCCATTTCCTTGGAGTGTATGTGTGTGTGTGTGTGTGTGTGTGTGTGTGTGTGTGTGTGAACTATGATGTTCCTGATCACCGTGTGCTATGTTGGCCAATTAAGGAACGGCTTGTGTCTGTGTGAGTGCAGGCTCCCATGTGTTCTCAGTGAAAGAGAGAGAGATTGTGTGTGTGTGTGTGTGTGTGTGTGTGTGTATGTGTGTGCGCGGGGGTGATATTACATGTGTGTTTAACTGAGTATGAAAGACTGTTCCCTTTACCTGCCTACGTGAGCTCCTACTGAACTCAGTTCCCTCGTTTGTGTGTGTGTGTGTGTGTGTATGTGTGTTTGTTTGTGCCCATGGAGCACAGCTGAAATATGATGTTCCTGATCACCGTGTGCCCGTCCCCTTGGAGGCTGGACACCATTGTGAGTGCCAGCGAACACCATCACTGCCAGGTCCAGTTATAAATAAACCAAAATAAACACAAATAAATAAAGCACCAACAAATCATTACATAAACAGTTAAGCACACAAGCAAGCAGACAGTGGAACAGCTGTAGATACATTTTGGGATCCTTTGATAGAATTAATAGTTTTGGACAAAGCCTTTTCTGATGGCCTTATACCCATATTTCAGAAAAATACTCTGCACACACAATGGTGTCCAGACTCCAAGGGGACGGGCACACGGTGATCAGGAACATCATATTTCAGCTGTGCTCCATGGGCACAAACACACACACACACACACACACACACACACACACACACACACACACATACACAGACACACACACACACACAAACACACATGCTCAGACAAACACAAACAAGCGAAAACTATCTAGCACAGGAAATGCAGTAAGACATGTACTAATGTTTGTGAAGTAATCCATTTTAACAACTGATTTGAATGCTTTGTCCATATGGGGGCTGCCATCACAGAAAGGGCATGTGGTCATGGCTTTAAACAGAACAAAACAGACCAGTGTGAAAATGTCCTCGTAGCCGAGCAGCCTTTTCTACTCAGACTCTCAGAAATGTTTGTGCTCTGCTACAATATGTTGAACAAACACTGACACACACACACACACATAGCTCACACAAACACTGACACACACACACACACACACATAGCTCACACAAACACTGACACACACACACATAGCTCACACAAACACTGACACACACACATAGATCACACAAACACTGACACACACGCACACACACATAGCTCACACAAACACTGACACACACACATAGCTCACACAAACACTGACACACACACATAGCTCACACAAACACTGACACACACACATAGATCACACAAACACTGACACACACGCACACACACATAGCTCACACAAACACTGACACACACACATAGATCACACAAACACTGACACACACACATAGATCACACAAACACTGACGCACACACACATAGCTCACACAAACACTAACACACACACAGCTCACACACACACAAACATTGACACACACACACACACACAAACACTGACACACACACACACATAGCTCACACAAACACTGACGCACACACACATAGCTCACACAAACACTGACACACACACACATAGCTCACACAAACACTGACACACACACATAGCTCACACAAACAGGGGGAGAGTGGTAGTAATGTGTGGTCTGTTCTTTACACTTTGTTAGGATGTTAATGTTGTTGTTGTTGTTGTTGATGATGATGTTGATGTTATGTCTCTATTGTTTTTTATCCTGTGTGTTCTGTTCCATGTTTGCATGTAGGTATTGTGTTATTATAGTATATGATTGTATATATAAAAAAAAAAATACAAATACTTGTAATATTGTTATGAAGGCCTAATTTTCACAGTATTCCTGTGCATTCTGTTTGTCCATTTCAGACCTTCTATTTCAATCAGCTACATATCCCTGGTCTTGATTGGCAGAAATATCCCTGGTCTTGATTGGCAGACATGTCCCTGGTCTTGATTGGCAGACATAACCCTGGTCTTGATTGGCAGACATATCCCTGGTCTTGATTGGCAGACATATCCCTGGTCTTGATTCGCAGACATATCCCTGGTCTTGATTTGCACACACATTGTTTGCCTGTCCCATAAGTACTCCCATAAGTTATGAAACATTTAGAAGAAAAAAAAACACTTATATCACCCTTAAAGCTTATTTCATCTTTTTTTCAATACATTTGTCAGTTCACAACCTTCTCGGACAATGATACCTGACATACAAGGATACTGTCAGCTCACCGGACCTGAGACTTTTTGGATTAGAGTGTGTGGTCAAGGGCAAAGATGAATGCCTGTAAAATTACCCAGAGTTCCAGTGAGGCCCTGGAGGTGTCTATAGAGAGGTGGAAGAAGATGAGCGAAGATTCTGTCAGTGACACATGTCCAAGCTTCCAGGTTGAGTCTCTTAATAATAGAAGACCAGGGGGGCACTGTGGCTCAAACAGTAGCCCTGACCACATTCGGGCTTGATGCTCAAGGAGATCACGGGTTCGAATCCGGCCCGATGCCATTTCTCCTGTCCACTCCCCACCTCTTGTCCCTCTCATTTCCTGTCACAATCTTCACTGCTCTGTCAATTAAAGGCATAAAAAGCCCAAAAACAAATCTTGAAAAAAAAATAATAATAATAATAGAAGACCAAACAGAAGCAAGAGCAGGTGACAGCTTTGAGGTCTCACCTTAAGCAGCGCCAGTATGGGAGGCTTTAAGCCTCTTCAGGGCTGCGGCTTTATCAAAGTCCTTTGAGGGGATGCAGAAAAACACAATTTCTTTGTTCTTCAGAAGCATGTGCACACACATGTGCACACACAGCTATGCACACACACACACAGGCTTGAAACACTCACGTGCATGGTATAAATTGCGAGTCAGAAATCAGAAGTTTTATATCCCCATAACCCGTCACATAGACACACAAACACACAGTGCGCATTTAACTCTTCCTAATCCTTCTCTAACTATTACACACAAACACACACACGCAAAGTGTGCCTTCACAGGTTTTTGGTTGAACCTTTAATAATACTCTGAATGTGACGTTCTTGGAAAATCATCGTTTCTGTTTTTATAGAGCTTGCAAAAGGCCTCTCTCACGTACTATGAATATCTGGTTTCATCTATGAATGTATTTCTGCTCTAACCCAGATGAGGTCAGGAGGTCAGCGTGTGTGTGTGTGAGTGTGTCTGTGTGTGTGTGTGTGTGTGTGTGTGTGTGTGAGTGTGTGTGTGTGTGTGTGTGTGAGTGTGTGTGTGTTTTCGTGTGTGTGTGTGTGTGTGTGTGTGTGTGTGAGTGTGTGTGTGTGTGTGTTTTCGTGTGTGTGTGTGTGTGTGTAATTCTCTGAATGTGCACATTATCAATATTCATGTTTATTGTGATACATAAAGTCATGTCCAGCTCCGGGTCCTTGGGGTATTCACTGTCCAGAACATTTTGTTACAGGGGAAACTGGGCCAACTGAATAGCAAATATCCATTCGATTCCACGCAGCCGCACACCTGGCATGTCATTGTGAACACACACTCACACACACTCACACACACACACAGACATTGTGAACTGTGGAGTGTTTCCATTTCGATTGGTATAATCTCTGACAGCCATATCACTCAGAAACAGTTTTTGCACGTACCTCCAAAGGTCAACTTGTGTGTTGCATAAACCTTAAATGCGAGTAAAATGCAAATGAATTGGAAAAAGGCTAAATAAAACCTCATAGGATTACGACATGACAACCACAAAAGAAGGACCACAAGATCATGGAATTTCCACGGAGGACATGTGCTGTTATCCAACCAAGTGACTGGGGAATCATGAGCTACATCAGTCAGGGTTTCAGTTTCTGGTTCGGAGTGCAACATGTCCAGAATGTGTGTGTGTGCATGTGAGTGTGTGTGTGTGTGTGTGTGTGTGTGTGTGTACCGGCTTATGTGAGTCCGTAGCAAGTCCCTAAACCCCAGCAGTCAGGGTTTCAGTTTCTGGTTCGGAGTGCAACATGTCCAGAATGTGTGTGTGTGCATGTGAGTGTGTGTGTGTGTACCGGCTTATGTGAGTCCGTAGCAAGTCCCTAAACCCCAGCAGCGCTGTGTGGGCAGTGTGTGTGTGTCTAGAACATGCTGTCCAGTGGTGTGAAGGCACTCCTCAAGGGCTGTTCAGACACAATGAAAAGACAAATACTGTACATAACCCCAGAGAACACACACACACTCTCTCTCTCTCTCTCTCTCTCTCTCCCTCTCTCTCCCTCTCAGTCTCAATCTCACTCTCCCACTCTCTCTCTCACACACACACACACACAAACTCAAACAAATAAAGGAGGACTTTGTTCTGTTAGATCCACACATTCCCTAAATGGTGTCCTTAAGTTCCTGTTTACAGTAATATATGTCCCTTTCCATATTTCCAAACAAAGCAGAGTTAGGTTATTTCTTTCTTTACAAATTGTAGACGTGCCACATGCCTCCAACAGTACTTATTTACTTGTCTCTGTGTGTGTGTGTGTGTGTGTGTGTGTTTGAGAGAGTACTTATTTACTGCATAGGCTTTTGTCTGTCTGTGTGTGTGTGTGTGAGAGAGAGTACTTATTTACTGCATAGGCTCTTGTCTGTGTGTGTGTGTGTGTGTGTGTGTGTGTGTGTGTGTGTGAGAGAGAGTTCTTATTTACTTTAGCATTGGCTCTTGTCTGTGTGTGTGTGTGCACGCGCGTGTGTGTGTGTGTGTGTGAGAGAGAGAGTACTTATTTACATTAGCATAGGCTCTAGTCTGTGTGTGTGTGTGTGTGTGTGTGTGTGTGTGTGTGTAAGAGAGAGAGTACAGTTCTTATTTACTGCATAGGCTCTTGTCTGTGTGTGTGTGTGTGTGTGTGTGTGTGTGTGTGTGTGTGTGTGTGTTAGTGTGAGAGACAGAGAGAGTACTTATTTACTGTATAGGCCCTTGTCTCAGTGTGTGTGTGTGTGTGTGTGTGTGTGTGTGTGTGTGTGTGTGTGTGTGTGTGAAAAAGAGATATTTATTGCATAGGCTCTTGGCTGTGTGTAAGAGAGAGCGGAAAAGAGCGGGAGAGAGAGAGAGCGGGGGGGGGGGGAGAGACAGAGGGAGGGTACTGCATGGAGGTGAAGATGGTTAGGTATGCCATGTCCTACCATGACTCCTGACCTGTACTGGAGAGAGCGGGGGGGGGGGGGGGGGGGGGGGGGGGAGAGAGACAGAGGGAGGGGGGTACTGCATGGAGGTGAAGATGGTTAGGTATGCCATGTCCTACCGTGACTCCTGACCTGTACTGGAACATCTGATCTGTGCTTGTGGTAGCTACTGCAGGGATGACCTTTTTATTTAAACGGCCTGTATAGGTTTACTATGGCAACAGGTGTCTGCCCCTCTCTCTCTCTCTCTCGCTCTCTCTCTCTCTCTGTGTGTGTGTGTGTGTGTGTGTGTGTGTGTGTGTGTGTGTGTGTGTGTGTGTGTTTGTTTGTGTGTGTGTGTGTGTGAGTGTGTGTATGTAAGTGAGAGTAAGTATACTGCTAAAGGTGTGGATTACAATCCACTCTTCTGGTTGGCCAGTTAAAGAACAGCCTGTGTCTGTGCGAGTGTAGGTTTCCATGTGTTCTCAGTGAAAGAGAGTGTTTGTGTGTGTGTGTGTGTGTGTGGGGGGTGATATTACATGTGTGTTTAACTGAGTATGAAAGACTGTTCCCTTTACCTGCCTACGTGAGCTCCTACTGAACTCAGTTCCCTCGCTTGTGTGTGTGTGTGTGTGTGTGTGTGTGTGTGTGTGTGTGTGTGTGTGTTTGTGTCCATGGAGCACAGCTGAAATAAGATGTTCCTGATCACCGTGTGCCCGTCCCCTTGGAGGCTGGACACCATTGTGAGTGCCAGCGAACACCATCACTGCCAAGACCAGTTCAAAATAAACAAAAATAAATTAAGCACCAACAAATGCTTAAATAGACAATAAATCACACCTTAAGCAGACAGTGAAACAGCTGTCCACGTTGGGTCCAAACCTGCTATACCTGGTGTTAGCAAGCTATATCCTGATTGCCAATGATGGCAAGACAAACAGAAACATCTTTGTTTAAGGATCTAAATGTGTCCATGGCTTGGTTTCAATCCAACACTTGAATGCGTCTTTTGACCATTCAAGTAGAAAATCCAGAGTGGAAACGCTTGAAATTCACATCAAATTTTCGGAAGGGGGAGGTCGATTAACACCCGATTTTCAGAGGGTATAATGCGACTAAGGTTTGTTTTCATCGAATCGCATGTGTTGAGATTTAATTACATGTTTCCATTTAAGTTGCCATGACAACCGTACGTTTTGATCCCCCAGCATTTCACAACTCCTCCCATGATCAGGAGACTGTATGTTTCTAATTTGCATAACACAGAAACATGGAAACACGCACAGACTCGCAATTCTTTTAGGCAAGTTGTCTTAAATAGGTGTCAAATATGCAGAATAGTTTAATAGAAACCCAGCTAATGTCTGTATCGGATTTAGCAGCTGTGTCACTTGCCAAATATGAGTGTGAATTATGTAAACAATCAATCACGAGATTCTGCAACAATGATAAAATAAACTATGCAAACTGTGAACACATTGTGGTAGTCGACCTATTTGACACTGTGGTGGACAGACACAGCCTTCTCCTCTCCCCCACTACTGAATCAGGAGACAAGGCACTTCAGTGTACCGGTTCCTTTTGTTTGCCCTGTCTTCTTGTTTGTAAGGCAGATATCAATGCTGTGTGGTCAAGCAAACCTTAGGGGGGCTAGAGATTTAACTTAAAGCAGTCTGATTTTGTGAATCCCTCAACAGCCCTGTTTAGAATATGGGCAAAAGCTGGTGGTAGTTCCTTGCCCAGTGTCCCTTTATCTGAAAATATTGGATTTGCCTCTGCCTCGTCCATTTTTGTATAAGGGCCATTCTACCGAATTTGTGTAATATGCAGTCCCTCAACAATAAAAACTATTTACAAAACAATTAGGTATTTAGGCATAGATATTTAATTAGAAAATGTTATGGTCTATATAAACCCAATGCATTACATGAGATAGTGATAAGCTAAATATATACAAAATCATCATTTATAGGGTACTTTCTATTGGGAAGTAGCTGTCCCCAACCCTGACATCTAAATTTCAATGCCTTTACACTTTTCAATTTTTTTAGATTTTTTTCAATGATTTAATTTCAAAGATCTTTATGATTGGGTTGAAACAGAACTTGGAATATTTAGATTTATTGTGGGTTTAATTTTTAAATCAATTTTCTATACTCAAAAAATCATGTCCCTAGTTTTCATGTCACTACCGAAACACAAGAGTTTTAGTCCATTGGCTGAGCCTGTGTTTTAGCCACGACTCTGCATTTTTGACCATGCAGTGACACTGCATCTCTGACCCTCATGGTTGAATGGTAAGTAGCTAAATCCCATAGTTTTTATATAAATGTGTTCCAAAGTCTGAAAATCGACGTGTAACCTTAAGAATTGTCACTACCGAAACGCATGTTTTCTTCAATTAAGTAAACCTTTTGGGGTTTCATGGAAAATCTTATGTTTGTATGTGTGTTCACCTCTTCAAAGATGTGTTTGCATGCCGTGTGCTTGTTAGAATTCTTTATTTATGCTTAAAGTTAGCTAGAATTGTCACTACCGAAACAGTCACTACCGAAACATATGGTAGTGACCAGATGATTTCGGTAGTGACAAAATGAATTGGTAAGTAGTTCAATCCCATAATTTTTAAATAAATGTGTTGTGTGGACTAAAGGGCGGCCCAGAGCACCTTTTGGAAGATTTTGGGAGAGAAATGAACATCCATCCAACAGTGCAGTCACTACCGAAACACTGGATGTCACTACCGAAACAGTGCAGCACTACCGAAACACAGGATGTTTCGTAAAAAATTAAGTATATTGAGTAATCAACTAAAATGTTATGATACTGATTGGATTAATGTATGTTCAATTTCATCAATGAACAACTCTGGAATCAATATGATCAGTATTTAGCATTTTACAAAGAAATATTGCACTTAGATTTTGATGAATTGTATAAATTGAACTTGAAAATTTGGTAAAAAATTCATTTTTATGGATTTCATTGTGAAAACCTTCAAGAAATATTTGTAAAAATACTCTTCAGAGAAGGGAAGGAAACACAATCTGAACAGGTCAATAATAATACTTTTTTACTATAGTAAATGTGATGTTTCGGTAGTGACAATTTTTGGAAGAGGAAAAACATTCCAACACATTCTGAAAATACAATATAAAAATTGACTGTTCTTTTACTAGATAAGTGTACTTTAGATATGGTACAATATACATACGGACAAAGTTTTGGGAATAAAACATAAAAAAAATCCAAATATTTCCGACCTGACTTTGCACCAATTCGGTAGAATGGCCCATAAAGTACAATTTGTATTCTAATGGACACCATGTCAGCAGTTCCCTCTTACTTAACCAGGAGCATTAGCCTTATAGCAACAAGCCCAGCTCAGCGGTCAGGGCCAGGGGTCCAAGACCTGATGCTTCAACATCCCAGTACACTACAGTTAGCTACAGGAGCTAACTAACGTAGCTAATTTGCTAATTGCATTCACATAACCAACAGCTATTTTATAATACATATGTTTAATCCACATGGACTGGTTTCAAGAAAACAATTAATTTGTGAACAGAGTGATTTGTACCTGTGTTAGCCAAGAAGAAAATGTATTAGTTCCCAATGATCCTCACTAGTGTTTCATAGTGTCAGTACTCTTACTAGCTGATTGCCAAAGAGGTGTTTGAAACACATTGCATTCACTACCTTTTACTTCATGGTTAAAAATGAAGTAAAAAATAAAACATGTTAATCACACGTGTTAATCAGTCCAAGTGGGGGCGCTGTACAGCGCAGACACACGTGTTGATCAGTCCACGTGCTCCTCGTGGGGACTTGAACCCAATACCGTGAGGTCAGCTTCACCCTGCTCTTCCTGCTGACCTGTAGCAGGATGAAGAGGGCCGCCTGAAGGGGCATCCCATTGACCTACTGACCTGCTTCTTCTACTGCTTCTGTTGGCGGTGCTTGCCCTACTTTTTTTTATCAATGTAGCCCAGTGAAAAGGTAGGTGAGCAATGATGGACAATATGGCGCTTGGCCAGCTGAAAATAATGCACACTGTGGGTGGTCTTATGCGCTGTGATGCGAAGCAGAGTGGATGTTACACATTGAAGGGTATTATTTTTGTTTTAGCCCAGTTGAGCCCAGTACAGTGGAAATGCCCTCATGTTTCAGCCTAACCCAGTACAGTGCAATCGCCCCCTGTTTAAGCCTAGCCCAGTACAGTGTAAATGCCCCCCTGTTTAAGCCTAACCCAGTACAGTGCAATCGCCCCCTGTTTAAGCCTAGCCCAGTACAGTGTAAATGTACCCCTGTTTATGCCTAGCCCAGTAGAACCAAGTGGGTAGTTCTACTTTCTTCGCCTTTATCCAAGTGGGGGCGCTGTACAGCGCAGACACACGTGTTGATCAGTCCATGTGCTCCTCGTGGGGACTTGAACCCAATACCGTGAGGTCAGCTTCACCCCGCTCTTCCTGCTGACCTGTAGCAGGATGAAGAGGGGCGTCTGAAGGGGCATCCCATTGACCTACTGACCTGCTCCTTCTGATGCTTCCGTTGGTTATGCTTGCCCTACTTTTTACCTCCAGCAAGGAGGTTATGCGATCGGGTCCGTTCATTTATTTATTTGTTTCCTCCAGCAAGGAGGTTATGCGATCGGGTCCGGTAATTTATTTATTTGGCCGTCTGTCTGTGGACAAGATTTCTCAGAAACTACTGGGCGGATCTTTCTGGGACATCCCCATTCAATCCCCATTTCAGGATGATCGGGATCTGGATCCAGATTCTGGATCCGGATCTTTGTTTTCACACCTAAAGTGACATTTCTCGAAAACCAATGACCGGATTTTAATGAAATTTACAATGAATGTAGACTTTGGGCTATTGTTCAGATGAACGTTTTAGAACTGGCTTTACTATCAATGTCAACCCTTGCTGGAGGTCAGAAATCTCGGATTGCTCTTGTTTTATCTATGTAGCCCAGCGATAATGTAGGTGAGCAATAATGGACAATATGGCGCTCGGGCAGGTGAAAATAATGCACACTGTGGTGGTCATATGCGCTGTGATGCGAAGCAGAGTGGATGTTACACATTATTATTTTTGTACTAGCCCAGTACAGCCCAGTACAGTGGAAATGCCCTCCTGTTTAAGCCTAGCCCAGTACAGTGTTTATGCGCCCCTGTTTAAGCCTAGCCCAGTACAGTGTTTATGCGCCCCTGTTTAAGCCTAGCCCAGTACAGTGTTAATGCACCCCTGTTCATTCATAATGCCCTAACTGAAATACATTGCATTCACTACCTTTTACTTCATGGTTAAAAATAAACCAAACACCTTTAACCAAGTGGGGGCGCTGTACAGCGCAGACACACGTGTTGATCAGTCCACGTGCTCCTCGTGGGGACTTGAACCCATTAACTTGAGGTCAGCTTTACCCTGCTCTTCCTGCTGACCTGTAGCAGGATGAAGAGGGCCAGCTGAAGGGGCATCCCATTGACCTACTGACCTGCTCCTTCTGATGCTTCCGTTGGTTATGCTTGCCCTACTTTCTGTGTAGCCCAGTCATAATGTAGGTGAGCAATAATGGCCCATGTGGCCCTCGGGCAGGTGAAAATAATGCACACTGCGGTGGTCATATAATGCGCTGTGATGCGAAGCAGAGTGGATGTTACACATTGAAGGGTATTATTTTTGTACTACCTGAATGCATAGGGGTTGGTTGTTCCATTAACACCACATTTACTACACACAGCCTATTCTGCACGCATAGTTTCCATTGAGCCTTGACTCAAGGCACTCTGTGTCATGGTCTGGTCATTGAGCCACACTGCTTATCTCTCAGATCAAGGTGATGGCCAATGGCGCAGACATGTGTGTTCATGTAGACACACAGGAAGGAGACTGAAAGGAAATAGAAAGGGCAAGTGAAATCAGGTCATAATGGTACAGTGCATGTGTGTGTGTGTGTGTGTGTGTGTGTGTGTGTGTGTGTGTGTGTGTGTGTGTGTGTGTGTGTGTGTGTGTGTGTGTGTGTGTGTGTGTGTGTGTGTGTGTGTGTGTGTGTGTGTGTGTGCAGGGGGGTGGATTGGTGGGTTGGGACATACAGACAGAGTGTAAGAAAGTGTGTGTGTTGGGGGGTTTGAGGGAAGTGCAGGAGGAGTGTGTCGGACTATATAAACCCACAGGGTGCAGGCCCATCACTTCAGCTCTAGGTCAAGATGGGTCTTTGGGGCTAGATAACATGCGATAGACTAAAGCAAGAAGCCCAAAGAGGCCGTGATTTGCGCTGATTTTAGAACAGGTAAGGGGAGTTGTTAGGCACGACGCGAAGCTTAATAAGGGGTGCTTATTTATTCACATTCATTTGTATATCGCCATTTATAGTGCAATTGTTGAAATAGTTTTACAACATTAAAGCACATTGAGTTGCTCATGTGCATGAAATGCGCTATATAAATTGCCTTGCCTTGCCTTGCCTTGCCATTCAATGCTCAGTTATATGGAATGTTATCATAGAATGTTATGAGGACAACTTTAAAGGTTATGCTGGATTTTACAACGGTATGGAACGAGATTCAGCCAATCACAATCAAGGATTGGAACAATCAGTTTTAGAATTCCGTTATAAAGAGACACTGAAGACGGCCTAGGGCCTTCGGTCTTTGATACACGTTTAATGTGAAGAATGTGAACACTTCAGAGTGTGGTTTTGTCTTCATCACTGAGAGCCACATACAACTCCATACAAGTCCATATACAAGGTCATTACAGCTGCTGCCATCATGGTCATTACAAGGAAATTACAGCTGAGATCATGCAATGTTCCAGTCTCTTGTGTGTGTGTCTGTGTGTGTGTGTGTGTGTGTGTGTGTGTGTGTGTGTGTGTGTGTGTGTGTGTGTGTGTGTGTGTGTGTGTGTGTGTGTGTGTGTGTGTGTGTGTGTGTGTGTGTGTGTGTGTGTGTGTGTGTGTGTGTGTGTGTGTGTGTGTGCATGAAGTATGACAAGGAGAGAGACAGCAAGAGAGGGAAAGTGTTTTTAGAGTGCATTGAGAATGAGTCATGTATTGTTCTAGGTTAGAGAAATAACACGAGCAAATCTCATGAAAGTGCATTGTGTGTGTGTGTGTGTGTGTGTGTGTGTGTGTGTGTGTGTGTGTGTGTGTGTGTGTGTGTGTGTGTGTGTGCGTGTGTGTGTGTGTGTGTGTTTGTCCGTGTGTACACAATGAAAATGACCTCCTGTATCGAATCAAATAGGCATGTGAGATGATGCACTGATATTAAAGCAGAGTAGATGAAGAGAGTTTGATGCTGTACTGATGCCGCGACTAAAGCACAGTATTCCCAACAGCTATCAGCTATCAGAACATTAAACTCAGACATGCACTAAAACGGAAATTCAATGTGCAATATTAACATTCCAGTTACTTTATTTTACTGAAAGTCACTTATGCCATCCCAAGCACACCTTATTCATGTGTATCTATTTATTTATTTATTGTAAAGTTGCTCAGGGGAAGTACTGGTACTCAATGTATGCAAATTCAAATTTCACCCACTCACAGGGAGCACGCCAGAGGGGCCTGGCTCTTTCTCAGTGTCATGAGTATGCACCTAAAACGCTAAGATGTCCTCTGTTGGGTTCTTTCTCAGTGTCATGAGTATGCACCCTAAACGCTAAGATGTCCTCTGTTGGGCTCTTTCTCAGTGTCATGAGTATGCACCTAAAGGGGCTAAGATGTCCTCTGTTAAGTGGAAGGGGAGTCAGTAAGAATCTCAGTTTACGGACTTTTCTACTAAATGGAGTGAGTCCCCCTCGTCTACACCCCTGACTGCTATTAAATAGGATACTTATCCTCATCTGTCCTCGTCTACACCCTTGACTGCCATTAACATCCCTGAGTGCTATTAAATAGAGCATTAATGCTCATATGCCCTCGTCTACACCCCCTAAACTGCTATTAAATAGGGCACTAATGCTTATATGCCCTTGTCTACACTCCTGAGTGCTATTAAATAGGGCACTAATTCTCATATGCCCTCTTCAGCTGCACCCCTCCCCCAGGTGACCCCACAGAGCCCCCTGGACAAGGGGAAAGGTGCTGTGAAAATCATGTTCGTTGATTTCTCCAGTGCCTTTAACACCATCCAGCCCCTCTGACTGTCTGAGTGACAAGCTCAGACACACACGATGGGTGTGAACGCCCACCTGGTATCCTGGATCACTGACTACCTGAGGGAGAGGCCACAGTTTGTCAGGCTGAAAGACTGCGTTGTGCAGCACCGGTGCTTCACAGGGGACTGTGCTCTCACCAGTCCTGTTCACCCTGTACACAATGGACTTCACCAACAACACGGAGTCGTGCCACATCCAGAAGTTCTCTGCTGACTCTGCTGTTGTGGGATGTATCAGGGATGGACAGGAGCGTGAGTACAGGAGCCTGGTGGACAACTTTGTGCAGTGGTGTAGGCATAACCACCTGCAGCTGAACACCTAAGACAAAGGAGATGGTGGTGTATTTTGTGAAGTGTCAGCCTCCTCTGCTACCAGTCTCCATCGGGGGTGTCAGTGTAGAGGTGGTCAACACCTACAAGTACTTAGGAGTTCATCTGGACAGTAAACTGGACTGGTCAGCCAACATGGATGCAATATACAAGAAGGGTCAGAGGGCCGGCTCTACATCCTGCGCATGTTTTACCAGTCTGTTGTTGCCAGCGTCCTCTTTTATACTGTGGTGTGCTGGGGAGGCAGAATAAAGAAGAGGGATGCGGGGCAACTAGACAGGCTGGTGAGGAGGGCGGGAGCTGTTGTTGTCACTGAACTGGAGTGTATCACAACAGTGGTGGAAAGGAGGACCCTGAGTAGCTGCTGACCATCTTGGACAATGACCACCACCCACTATATACAGTACTCTCAACCGACAGAGAAGCATATTCAGTGGCAGTCACTGTCATGCTCATCGGACAGGCTGAGGAAGTCCTTTGTCCCCAGGACCATTCAGCTGTTCAACGCCACGCAGAAGGGGAGGGGGAGGGAGATGGACTTCTCTTTTTGAGTCTACTCAGTCTGCCCTCCTCTTCTCATCTCATTATATTCCATCCCACTGTCCATTCTTTTACTGGCTATACTAGCCCCTTGCACAGTCTTCACTATTTATATCACTTTGCACTATCCTCACACACACAAGCACAAGTACTTTATCTTGGCACTATCCACACAATCACATGAACACTATCTCTCTGCACTCTTTGCACTACTTCCCTCGTGGACATCAACACTGTCACAATCAATGTACACTGTAATATAGGGTCAGATCTATTCTGTATCCGTAAACACCCCTCTCCCTGTGAACATGTTCTCACTTTGGGTACTCTTTTAATGTGATTGTTTGTGAGTTACTGTAAGTGTATAAGCTACTGGATGACCTAAATTTCCCTCGGGATTAATAAAGTATCCATTTATCTATCTATATATCTGTCTACACCACTGACTGCTATTAAATATGACACTAATGCTCATATGCCCTCGTTTACATCCCTGACTGCTATTACAGTTTTTCACAATTGTTAACACACGTTTCTCAAAACAATAACGGCTTTCACAAAACTGAACACACAAACCTGAAAACCTCACACACAAAATGCTAACCTGACACTCCCTTTGTAAGATTACTTTTTGCCAGTGTCAGTGTTTGAGCACATGGTCTATCACAGCGACCCAAATCTCATTAGAGATGACCATTCTCCTTATTCTTTCTACTCCTCCACCTCCTTCTTCTCCTTCTCCTTGTCCTTCTCATCCTCTTCCTAATCTTTGTCCTCCTCCTCCACCCCCTTGTCCTCCTCCTTCTCCTCTTCCTCCCCCTCTTCCTCCTCTCTGTCCTCCCACTCCTCCTCCCCCTTGTCCCCTTCCTTTTTGTCCTCCTCTTCTTCCTCCTCTCACTCTTACCCCTCTCCTTCTCTGATTGTCGATCTCTTCAAAGTTCTCCATTGTTTATCAGACAAAACAGAGGCTCAAGGCACTTGTATAATGCAGTCCTCCTATTGCAAATTGCTCAACAGACCTGAATGTTTAGAGTTTTGACTATTTGTATGTTGTAGGTTGATGCTTTGAGATTTTACTTGAGAAGTGTGTGCAACAACTGAACATTGTGTGTAGTGTTTTGACAACAAGGTGATGTTTACGTAATTGACAGAGTGTAAGGAAGAAAAATCTAAGTCTAATACAGATAAAGGAGTCTGAAGTTGTACCAAATCGGGTTGAGCGATTGGTACAGGAAGTGGAGGTTGTGCAAATTGTGTCGAATTTTAGCTTTTTGTGTGTTAACCACTGATAAAAACTGTAAATAGGGCACTAATGCTCAAATGCCCTCGTCTACACCCCTGAGTGCTATTAAATAGGGTACTAATGCTCATATGGCCTAGTCTATACCCCTAAACTGCTATTAAATAGGGCACTAATGCTTATATGCCCTCGTCTACACCCCTGAGTGCTATTAAATAGGGTACTAATGCTCATATGGCCTAGTCTACACCCCTTAACTGCTATTAAATAGGGTACTAATGCTTATATGCCCTTGTCTACACTCCTGACTGCTATTAAATAGGGCACTAATGCTCATATGCCCTTGTCTACACTCCTGTCTGCTATTAAATTGGGCACTAATGCTCATATGCCATGGACCCGTCTATAGGCGCATACAGTACACAGACACCTAACCATGATGTTCTTTTTATATGGTATTAGACATTATCCCCTGTCAGTACATGAGCTCATACACACACACACAAACACAGTGTTTGCTGTGAATGAAGTTTCTCGGTGTGTCCAATTTAGTTCTGTGGGTGTTTAAAGGTGCATTATGGATCAATAGCTATTCGCTAAAGGTATGCTAGCAGCTAAAACTAACGAAATCTCTTGAAATGTGCTGACTTTGACATTATGACAAACTAGTTACTCAACGACTGTCCTTACACAGTCAAACATCAAGCAAGTGCAACACAAGACTAAGCAAGACGGCAAATAACCTACTTACTAGATGATCGGCAGAATGTAAACAAGTCAGGTCGGCGGGCTGCGGCAGGAAAAACTACAGAACGCAGTTATATGCCTATCGACCCTGTTATGCCAATGGCACGGACACGATTCTCCATATTAAAAGTCTTTGTAGCGCCCCAATTTTTTTTAAGTATGTATGTGTGTATGTACTTGACACACAGTGTGTGTGCGTGTGCGTTTTGTGGAAGCCAACATGAATATGTATGTGTATTTTGTGATTTACAGCTCTGCGTGTGTCACGAGCCTGCTATATCCTTTACAGTAGTAATGGGAACAAAGCCGAGCACATGGGCTACTGCTGGGGTAGGATGCTGTGTTGGGCTCACGTGGGTGATGTGTATGTGTGTGTGTGTGTGTGTGTGTGTGTGTGTGTGTGTGTGTGTGTGTGTGTGTGTGTGTGTGTGTGTGTGTGTGTGTGTGTGTGTGTGTGTGTGTGTGTGTGTGTGTGTGTGTGTGTGTGTGTGTGTGTGTGTGTGTGTGTGTGTGTGTGTGTGTGTGTGTGTGTGTGTGTGTGTGTGTGTGTGTGTGTGTGTGTGTGTGTGTGTGTGTGTGTGTGTGTGTGTGTGTGTGTGTGTGTGTGTGTGTGTGTGTGTGTGTGTGTGTGTGTGTGTGTGTGTGTGTGTGTGTGTGTGTGTGTGTGTGTGTGTGTGTGTGTGTGTGTGTGTGTGTGTGTGTGTGTGTGTGTGTGTGTGTGTGTGTGTGTGTGTGTGTGTGTGTGTGTGTGTGTGTGTGTGTGTGCGCGCGTGTGTGTGTGTGTGTGTGTGTGTGTGTGAGTGAGTGTGTGCTGACAAGGGAAACTGCATATTTAAACCTTACAGTATACATGTGACATGAAACATCAACAAGGTTTGAGACCAGGTAGAGTGTGTTTTGCCCATTTCAGGTTGACAATGAGTCTCCTGATACATGTGACAAGAGGTGGGGCAGAGACTACTTCCTCAGTCCAACACTCTTTTGTCTCTATAGAAACTCCATTATGCAGAGACATAATAACCTCAGACTTCTCAATGCTCATCTCTTTTATTATCCATCCCAATCACAGCCACATTAACACGTGTCCATCCCTAACAGCACACACACTTCAGTGGGCTGAGTGTTTTACACAGTGGCCGTACCGGGAGGGGGTCAGTAGGTTAATGCAGCGTCCCTTCAGTTGAGAGAGTGTCCCCGAGTGTCAGATCTCTAATTATTGCCACCGTCAGTCACTAACTCACACACAAAGACAAACACACACACACACACACACACACACACACACACACACACACACACACACACACACACACGGTCACTAACTCACACACACAAAGACAAACACACACACACACACACACGCACACTCACGTGTAATCATGTAAAGCATCTTAACTGGCACAGACCACGGACCACGTTATTGTCTGTTGTGTCAGTCACATGTTGCCCCACTACCCCTTACTTTGTGCTTTTAACTGGGTGCAGATTTATTTGACTACACATCTTCCCAGAGACTTGCAAAGAGCAAGGCCAACGTGCAAAGCCTGTCGCTCATGAACTGAAGTTATAGTGTGGCGTGTGGGTGCATCGCCCTGACCCACCCATGTTTGCGCTTTAGATCTTGCTCATGGTATTAAATTAGCAAAATAATTTTTTCCAAGTTATGAAAGTGGCAGACTTTGCTCACTGCCCATCAATTAAAATAGGCCCATGTTGTTGCTATTTATACTCTTTGATATCTTTGAGTTATAGCATCCTTGGCTCTTTTGTAAAACAATATGTTTAAAGTAGCACAATAGAGAAATTGCTAATTGCTAACGAGATGCTAGTGGCTACACCTATCAAAACCTCTTGAAATTGGCTTACTTTGACACTATGACAAACTAGTGGGTCAACAACTTTCCTAACACAGTCAAACATCAAGCAAGTGCAACACAGGCAAAGCAAGACGGCAAATAAGTTACTTTCTAGTTCGGCAGACAGTAGTCACCGGGCGGCTTCAGGCAAATTTGCATAACGCAGTTATATGCCTACGGACCCTGGTATGGCAATGGCACGGAGGCGAGTCTGCATATTAAACGTAGGACCCTCAATTGTTTGCTGTTATTTTAAGGTAAAACTGCTTATCCTAAACCTAACCCTGAAGTTCAATTCCTTCATAATGCCACTTTAAGACGGTTTGTAAATACTGTGTTTTTACTTCCTTTTCTCTCCCCCTCTCCCCAACAACAGAGGAGGGGGCAAATCACTGAAGGGAACCAATTAAAAGAAAACAAGCCATTTATAGCATCGTTATCCACCCACCTGCTCCTGTGAGGGGGTTACCCAAGATGCATTGCCAAAGATGTATGTCTTATTTTCGTGTTGCCACTTCAGTCAGGCTAATCATGATCAAGATTAGGACCATGTTCGTCAATCAGTGTCAAGCGCCCTTAAGAGAGAGCAGCACACAAACCTGAAGGCACAGCACGTACATCACTTCACTGAAGTCAACCTCTGCCGTCTCCACTGAGAGCCTCCATGACACAGGACCGGAGAGAGAGAGAGAGAGAGAGAGACAGAGAGAGAGAGAGAGAGAGAGAGAGAGAGACAGAGAGATAGAGACAGAGAGAGAGAGAGAGACAGAGAGAGAGAGACAGAGAGAGAGAGAGAGCGAGAGAGAGTACACTTCACTAAAGTCAACCTCTACCGTCACTAGTGAGAGCCTCCATGACACAGGACCGGAGAGAGAGAGAGAGAGAGAGAGGGAGAGAGAGAGACAGAGAGAGAGACAGATAGAGAGAGACTGAGAGAGAGAGAGAGCGAGAGAGAGTACATCACTTCACTAAAGTCAACCTCTGCCGTCTCCACTGAGAGCCTCCATGACACAGGACAGGAGAGAGAGAAAGAGAGAGACAGAGAGAGAGGGAGAGACAGAGAGATAGACAGATAGAGAGAGAGCGAGAAATGATGACACAACAAAAAGAAAAATACATAAATTATTGGAAAAATATGATTAAAACACAACATAAATTAGAAACATACCAATCTTTAGAGCGAAAATATGAAGTGGCTAACTATCTAAATGTTATAAAGAACCCCCAGATCCGAAAAACACTCACTAGGTACAGACTCAGTGATCACACATTGGCCATTGAAAAAGGTCGCCACAAACAAACATGGCGACCTAAGGAGGAGAGGTTGTGCGAATACTGCACACAAGAAGTTGAAAACAAAGAACATTTCCTTCTTAATTGTAAAAAATTTGAACCAATTAGATCAGCCTTCTTCCCAAAATTTGAAAATATAATCCCAAATTTTAATCAACTTGACAAAAATTAAAAAATTAAATATATATTGGGTGAACACCCAGATTTAATACATGTATCAGCAAAATACGTAAAAGCATGTCATGACAGCCACGAGACATAATTTTCTGGTTATGTATTTACTTCCTTGTTTTGTTTTATTTATTCATTTACTTTCATCTTTTATCATTATTAGTGTGCTTGCCCGAAGGGAAGCACAGTATTGTTATCGTCAAGTTTTCTTTATTTATTTATTTATTCTCCCCGTTTTTCTTGCAGCTAACTCCTCCTCGCCCGTTTGAGCTAGAGACGCCATTCAAACACCAAAATGTCCGGCCCGATCCGGTGCAGGTTGCTATGACTTTTCGTGGCGATACTCTTTGCCACTCCTTTTTTATCCCTCTTTTTCATCCCCTTTTTCTCTCATTGACTAACATGGGGAAGGTTGAGCCATTGTGACGTCACGCACTCTAGCCAACTGACATTAGATCAGTTGACATAGGAGAAGCTCTCTTAAATGCCAGAAGTGGTTAGATAGAGAGTGCAAAATATTAAAACGAATGTAGTGGCAACAGTTTCAGGTACAGTTTATACACCCGCTCTAACAGTGTTAACCAGTATGTGAGTAACGTGGGTTTTATTAAGGCATAGCGTGTGTAATGTGTAGCTATTTCATTCCGTTTGTTAACCTTTCCGGCTGTCTGTATACCAGCAGCAGAGCGGAGCATTTCACTCCCCTGCAATCTCGGAATGAAATAGCTACACAATACACACGCTATGCTTTAATAAAATTCACGTTTTACGAGACACCAACAGAGGCACAACCGACAAGTCTTACCATTGAAGATCTTTGACGTTCGGTCTGAAACTTCATCCAGCCATCCAGGTTAATCCAAGTTGTTATGGAGAACGACAGTTGCATCAATCATATTTCATTAAAACTTCACACTTCTTACATTGGACATATCCACCAGCCTAATTAGAATCTGCATTGTCTACTGAGCAGAAAATTCTCCATACAGTAGATTTCCCTTCGTTTAGTATCATTTTAAACTTTCCAGATGACTGTATTGCCCTCGCTCGTCAAGTGATACGTGTCCAGAAACAATGCTCCTTTGACTGGATAGCCAGAGCTAGCATAACTGCCATTGAAATCCAATGGTAATGCTACCTAGCTAGGTATGCTAATTGTCGGTATCCATCGTTAACTCGCTAATCGTTAACCATCATGTCACTGGCTTTAATTTAAGAATGGCATGTTAGTAGTACATTTAGTAGTACATTTAATATCAGTACACTTGATTCATTACTGCTGATGTGTTACTTATATATGTTACTTATTAGCAGCTAGCTACCTAGCTAGCCACTGTGTTCCGATGTGTTTTCAGTTAGCGTTAGCGTCAAGCTAGCTGCTTGAGTTGAGCTTCAGTTAAGACGCTGCGTACCGTAATTCATCATCACATTCGATTATTTATTACAAACAAATTCGAATTCAGCTGTAGGCATGAGATCTGTATCTTGGAGACTAATTGCATCCACAATGTAAGTACTGCAAGCTAGACTACTATGCAGTTCACACAACACAGGAGGTCCCTGGGCCTGAGAAGGGAAGGGAATGAGTTAAATGTGGCTATAATATGGAATTTTAAATGTGCCTAAAACTAGACTAAATTGTAATGAGTTTTCGAAAACTAGACTGAAACTAAGAAGGATAACTATGACTAAATGTGACTAAAACTAATATGCATTTTTGTCTTAAGACTGAATCTAAAAATAGCTGCCAAAATGAACACTGAGATAGGGGACCCCTTAATCTGCAATTCATGGTTGCTAGCTCTAATCAGATGTACTACCTAGGCTTATAAGAGAAGACTAACTTTGTATGGCAACGAACACCAATAACTAGAACTAATTTGACAGACTATAAACCAATGTGATACACGTGCTCTCTATCTATACAGTAAAAGTGTTGCTTACGTTTGATACTACACCTACAGACTAACTCTAACTGCATTAAGTCTAACATATAGGCCTATCTTACAATAAACTTTAAGTAAAATTGGCTATGTAACCGCATTCATTCTAATATTGTTGCAGAGATGTTTCCTTTTACCAAGATAGCAATTTCAACAATTCACTTAGCTCAGTAAGTCAGTATAACGAAACTCTGAGATACCCTCATATGTCTAAACGTCAGTGGAGCCAAAATATAATGGTTGAGCTTGGTTGCTTGCTAAAATATATTGGAAGAAGGCCCCACTACACTGATTGAGTAGATGTAAACACATGTTAATTCATAGGCACTTGTTCTCTCTGTCACAGAGCAAGCACACTCTCGCAGTTCGTTCACGAAACGCATTCTAGTTATTATTATTATTTTTTTTTTTTTCTTTCCCTTAATGCTGATCTCTGTGTGTGTGTGTGTGTGTGTGTGTGTGTGTGTGTGTGTGTGTGTGTGTGTGTGTTGTTATCAATATTATCACTAATGTTTCTGTTATCTGACTGCTGTTAATATTGTTGTATTGAGTGCTTTGGCAACAATGTATCGCGCATTCATGCCAATAAAGCCATTTGAAATTGAAATTGAAAATTGAGAGAGAGAGAGAGAGCGAGAGAGAGTACATCACTTCACTAAAGTCAACCTCTACCGTTACTAGTGAGAGCCTCCATGACACAGGACCGGAGAGAGAGAGAGAGAGAGAGAGAGAGAGAGAGAGAGAGAGAGAGAGAGAGAGAGAGAGAGAGAGAGAGAGACAGAGAGAGAGAGACAGAGAGAGAGACAGAGAGAGAGAGACAGAGAGAGAGAGAGAGAGAGAGAGAGAGACAGAGAGAGAGTACATCACTTCACTAAAGTTTATCTCTGACTTTTTTACTGAGAGCCTCCATGGCCAGCTGCACCAGAGATAGAGAGAGAGAGAGAGAGAGAGAAGGGGGAAAGAGAGAGAGAGAGAGAAGGGGAAAGAGAGAGAGAGAGAGAACATCATGAATTCACAGTGTGTCTGCACGTCACAGGCTGATAACCTACACCGCCATGTTCTATCCCTTTCAGACACACAACGTAGTAGGGTGTCGCACACACGACGTAGACACATTATCCATCACGTGAGGGTGTCAAACACATGCCGCTCTACGATGTCAGACACAGCCCCTCTACCATGACCAGATGTGTTCTCTACCATGACCAGATGTGTTCTCTACCATGTCCAGATGTGTCTCAGTCCTTCTACCATGACCAGATACGTCTCAGCGTCTCTACCATGACCAGATGTGTCTCAGTCCTTCTACCATGACCAGATGTGTCTCAGCGTCTCTACCATGACCAGATGTGTCTCAGCGTCTCTACCATGACCAGATGTGTCTCAGTCCTTCTACCATGACCAGATGTGTCTCAGCGTCTCTACCATGACCAGATGTGTCTCAGTCCTTCTACCATGACCAGATGTGTCTCAGCGTCTCTACCATGACCAGATGTGTCTCAGCGTCTCTACCATGACCAGATGTGTCTCAGCGTCTCTACCATGACCAGATGTGTCTCAGCGTCTCTACCATGACCAGATGTGTCTCAGCGTCTCTACCATGACCAGATGTGTCTCAGCGTCTCTACCATGACCAGATGTGTCTCAGTCCTTCTACCATGACCAGATGTGTCTCAGCGTCTCTACCATGACCAGATGTGTCTCAGCGTCTCTACCATGACCAGATGTGTCTCAGCGTCTCTACCATGACCAGATGTGTCTCAGTCCTTCTACCATGACCAGATGTGTCTCAGCGTCTCTACCATGACCAGATGTGTCTCAGTGTCTCTACCATGACCAGATGTGTCTCAGCGTCTCTACCATGACCAGATGTGTCTCAGCGTCTCTACCGTGACCAGATGTGTCTCAGTCCTTCTACCATGACCAGATGTGTCTCAGCGTCTCTACCGTGACCAGATGTGTCTCAGTCCTTCTACCATGACCAGATGTGTCTCAGTCCTTCTACCATGACCAGATGTGTCTCAGCGTCTCTACCATGACCAGATGTGTCTCAGCGTCTCTACTGTGACCAGATGTGTCTCAGTCCTTCTACCATGACCAGATACGTCTCAGTGCCTCTAACATGACCAGAGAAGCTTGATCATCAGCCTTCCAAGCACGTTGATGGCAAATGGAGTCCCTGGGGGAGGATGGACAGTCCATCACCTTAACATGAGCCCACAGCTCCAGGAGGCCCAGAAAGCCCCATGGACACACAGAAACTCCAGGGGGAGGTACTAGGAGGGGTCTGGTCTACCTCAGTCTGCCCTCCCCTGCTCGTCTCATCTTAGCCCCATGCACAGACTTTACCACTTATATATTCTGGACAATCGCTTTGCTCTTTGAACTTTCCAAACACACACACACACACACACACACACACACACACACACACACACACAGAGAATCACAAAATCATTATCTTGCACTATCCATCCACACAACCACAAGACCAGTATATATTTTCGCACTATCCACACCAGCAGCACAAGGACACTTTCCTCCTGGACAACTGACACTGTCACAATCATTGAATTCTGTATAATAGGGTCAGACCCATTAAACGCTCTGTGTGATTATGTTGCCCCTATGTATGTATATGTGATTTATGGATGTATGTCGGTGAGGTGTACGTTTAAGTGTATATGTGTATAAGCTACTGGATGACCTAAATTTTCATCAGGATTAATAAAATATCAATCTATCCATCTGGTGGTCTCAGCTGATGGGTATTGCATGAGAGGTCAATCAACAGTAGGGGGGTTGTGATAGAACATTAAGGCATTTGACTGTAAGGGGGGAATAGGTGGGGGTATAAAGGCTGTAGAGAGTACAATGTAGAATGGGAAATATGAAATAGAGATATGAAACATATAGACACACACACACTCATGCACACATTCATACACAAACATGCATACACACACATACACACACACACACACACACACACACACACACACACTGCTCACTGACCAGACCAGAGCACAGAGTACCCTGAGTCAAGGCTCAATGGAAACTATGCGTGCAGAATAGGCTGTATGTGTAGTAAATGTGGTGTTAATGGAACAACCAACCCCTATGCATTCAGGTAGTACAAAAATAATGTAAATGTGTGTGTAAATAATGTGTAACATCCACTCTGCTTCGCATCGCAGTGCATAGGACCACTGCAGTGTGCATTATTTTCACCTTCCAGAGCGCCGTATTGTCCATTATAACACGGGTAGATGAAATCAAGCATTCTGATTGGTTGAGAGTGAGTCACGGGGTGTGCTTTATTCAGCGATAAAGGTACTGTACGACCTGTTTACATTAACCTGAGCGTTCCATATCAGTGCACACTCAAAAATAAGAGTAGATTCGAAATCGAACCAAGATGGATGTGTGTTGGGAGCCTGTTAGTGGGAAATATGTGAATTAAGCTATCTACACGACTTTTTATATGTCTACATTAATTCGGTTAGTTGTTTATGTGCTACACGAATGTTGCAGAGTATTGTAGGTCTTAACTGAAGCTCTCTTATATTATTTGTAGGTTGCTGCTAACGCTTAGACCAAAAATCCATTGAAACAGATAGTAGCTAGCTAGCCTCGCTGCTAATAAGTATAACGTTGCTCTCACACGCCTCCCTCATTGAGGCAGACTTAGTGGCGATATCCAAATCAATATAAACAATAGTGCTGTCAAACGATTAAAATATTTAATCGCGATTAATCGCATTTTTGTCATAGTTAACTCAAAATGAATCGCGATTAAATTAATCAAAATGAATCGCGATCGCACATTTTTTCTATTCTAAATGTCCCTTCAATTATTTTTTTCCATCATTTTTATGTTATTTTAATGCTCTTATCAACATGGAAAAGTGGATTGGCTTGCTGTAAGCAATGTTTTATTTTATTGAAAAACAACATTGCCAAACAGGGCGGTACAAAATAAAATCATAAAGTGCACATTTAAGATAAACAAGGACTCAGCCTATAGTGCAGTTAATTTTCAAGTTTGCTGTAATCATAGAAGTCAGGCCTCTTATTTCAAAATCAATAAACTGTAACAGTTAGGTTACCAATAAGAGGTAAGACAACTACTTCTGTGCTTTCAACCAGCTGCCTGTTGACATTTTTACAGTAAAGCTTGCTTCTTTTAAAGGTAAACTTTCTATTCAGAAGCTTTTTATCATCCATTTCGCCATATCGCGCTCATCATTCACTCAAACGTGACGTTAGCCTACTACACAGTTTGGGAGGGCAAAAACGTTAATCTAAAAAAGATAGATTTTTTTTTTTCTTACAACGCGTTAATCGCGCGATAAAAAAATTAACGGCGTTAAAATGGGTTTGCGTTAATAACGCATTAAACTGACAGCACTAATAAACAAATATTAACAAAGTTGAAAGTGTCCCATTGTCGTTTTTGTTATTTTAATGGAAACTTCATAAAATGAGCATTGTGAATGAATAAAATGGTGCGAGATCAATGTCGATCTCCTAGCTAATCATCAACAAACTTTTGGTTCTAGGCTAACAGACGTGATGTTCCCAATGCTGTTTGTCTGTTGCATAGCAACAGCCACACAAAGGGGGACTTTTTTCTCTAGGCTACTTAAATGCGATACACAATGTTTGGTGGCTACAACTTTTTTTGTGCTGAAAGGCAGCTTACTATTTATAATTTAATTTTAATGAATATTTATAATGTCGCTGGCAACCGTCAATAATGTACTTGTTTCGCTACGCGGCGGGCCTAACAACACCCTCGAACAAGTACATTATTGACGATACAGTACTACCTCTCGAACCTTATTGCTTAATTATTGCTCACACATTTTCACTGGGCTACACAGAAAGTAGGGCAAGCATAACCAACAGAAGCAGCAAAAGGAGCAGGTCAGTAGGTCAATGGGATGCCCCTTCAGGCGGCCCTCTTCATCCTGCTACAGGTCAGCAGGAAGAGCGGGGTGAAGCTGACCTCACGGTATTGGGTTCAAGTCCCCACGAGGAGCACGTGGACTGATTAACACGTGTGTCTGCGCTGTACAGCGCCCCCATTTGGATAAAGGTGTTTCAACCATGAAGTGAAAGGTACTAAATGCAATGTATTTCAGTTAGAGCATTATGAATACACACGACACACACACACACACACACACACACACACACGTGAGCATAACACAGCACCCTACCCCAGCCGTAGCCCATGTGCTCTATCATTAGGCATCCGTCTTTCCTCTCTCAGCCATCAGTCCATCCATGTGCCCATCCCTTACTTCTGATTACCCACCCCTTTGTCACCTCAGCCCCGAGACCCTTAATTTAGCACTTATGGTGCCATTTTGGGAGTGGTAAGAGCAGTGGCTCAGTTCCAAGTATACCTATACTTATACACTATAGTGCTTTAGAGGATATATCAGGTCCGGAATACATGGAGAGCTGCAAATTACAAAATGTATCTAAAAAAAAAAGGGGGGTGCTGGTGTGTGAGTGCTGGTGCTTAATACACACACACACACACACACACACACACACACACACACACACACACACACACACACACACACACACACACACTTCCAATCACATCTTCCAATATAGCTTTGACAATAAAGCTACTTTGACTTTGACTTCGACACACACTTCCAATCACAGAGACTGTGCACATGTAAGAATAATGTAAGAATAGCTCACTCCTCCACACACATGCACTCTCTCTGTGTTTCTCCTCTTTCTCCACCTGTTTATTTACAGCACCTTGTTCAATACGCCACAAAGAATTAAGACATTTCTAAGAACAAGGGGGGTCCAATCTGGTACTAGGAAGGAGTGACACATACAGTGGCCAGTGAGTGTATTTATTCACCAAGCCTTAAGGACCTAAATCAATCCCCCTAAACAGAGGTAGGTCTTTTTGCCAATAGATGGGCCAATGTTTTGTATGAGTTGGTTTTGTTACACTGTGGTTGTACAGTTAAATAGCAGGTGATTCTTATCATCAGGGAATGCTACTGTAAGTGGCTCGGTCCAAACCAGACAAAACACCACATTTGATGATCCCTGATTTGATGAACTTCCCCTGTCAGTGTCATGTCACGTCAGTGTCATAAAATTGACAGATGAGAAAGATCTCTGTCCTCAAATGAGTAAGATTGGGTCAATTGGAAGAATTGTCTAAGTGATTATTTCAGAGGCTTGAGAAGGCAAAACATTATGTTATTTGAGGTTTTTCAAGTCCCTGTTTAAATAATTTAAAACATTATTAAAACTCTCAAAAGTGGATCAGTGTTAATCGCAGAGGGAAATGGACAACAGCTTTCTTAATGGCCTCTTTCTTACACACCTGTAGGGGGAAAAGAGGGCTTTTCAATGGAGGTCAGTGGTCTTAAAATTAACAGTTAAGAAATATCTCTGTCTTTAAATTAGTCAGACTGGTTCAATGAGAGCAAGTCTGCAAAAAATGCCCCTCTAGATTTAAGACAAATAATTACATATTTAAGCAGGATTTTGCTTAAAACAAGCAAATTTGGCTGCCAGTGCGTTAAGCAAATTTGGCTTGTTAAGATTTCTTAAAATAAGTAATATTTGCTTGAAATAGGTCAAAAATAACCTTAGCTTTTTTTAGCGTGACCCGTGTAGCATTATCCTGCACTGCAAAAATGCTTTTCTAACCTAGTGTTATTACTCTTATATTGAGATGAAAAAATCTAGTTGGTCTTGTACAATTTAGCTAGAAACAAGACCAACTAGATTTTTTCATCTCAATATAAGAGTAATAACACTAAGTTAGAAAAGCATTTTTGCAGTGTGGAAGCTTGAGAAGGTAAGGCACCAGTGCCAGGTGGGGCATCAACTTCTTCTTCTTCTTTTTTTTAATTCACTGTTTTTATTTACGAAACAAAGCATGACAGTGTTATAAAAAAAACAGCAATACATCACAATACTCCTGCCCTCTCACCCCACCAACCCTTCCCAACCTCAGACATGAATCCCACATCTCATGGACCCAAAAATGACAGAAAGATCTATGAAGGTGTAGAGGGAAAACAAAACAAAATACATAGAATCATCCACTTTTCTTTTTTACCTTCAACAATCGGAAACCCAACTCAAAATCAGTCAAGCGAAAATACCAAGTGCTTAATTATTTTATGTGAGGTTTGTGACAATACCTCTGAAATAAAGTGCAACGTAACTACAGCTAGCTTTT
>NC_137916.1:22928216-22950716 GCF_963457725.1 Sprattus sprattus
CAACCTCTGTGAGGAAACACATCCTCTGAGTCACGATTCACACATATAGGAAACTGAGGGACATGCACGCACAAGATCGGGATCTCCTCTCTGTGGCACACACACACACACACACAGACACACATTTGCACACATACACGCACACACACACACACACACACACACACACACACACACACACACACACACACACACACACACACACAAAAATCACGATTAATTATCACCACTCTCGCTCTTACATACAGCATCTATGACAACCATTACCTTTCTGAGAGACATAAACCAACCTATGGTGGTCTAATGACTTGTGTGAAATGGCTTATACAAATAGGTAATACTGAAAGATTAAGTGTCACCAAGGGCAAGGTGAATTGGTTTAGTCTAAAATTCTGTACGAGTGACAGTGTTGGGGGGGATGGGGAATTTGTTGATTGTCGAGTGCAAAATAAGCAAAGAGATGGATAGGAAAAGGCAAACGCCTTCAGGAGCGCAATTTCGGAAAAAAAAAGAAAAGAAGAGAAACGAGCAAAACATAAAGGTATGCCACTATGTTCTCTCTGTTTGATTACAGTATCCATGTCATGATGAAGGGCTAATGTTAATTGGTGGTAGGCTATCACTCTTACATTTGTTAGCCTGCTATTCTGCTGCCCATGATTATACAACAATAGTTCGGTTTTAACTCAACAAACACGAGATCTAATTTCACGATAAGATTGTGCTTTGCAACAAAATTGTTACACGTTCAGTTATTATTTATTTCCATCAGTTGGGTTGACGTTGGGCCTTGTAATTAGCCAACAGAATGTTCATTCGCTCGGAGGGGGTCTCGCCCGGGGCGTAATTCCATGTAGAACCGCCACTGCTTAAAACAGTAAGACTGAATTCTGTAGTACAGCTACGAATTTGATGGGAATTTGGATGGTTGTATTTTAGGAATATAATCGGTACATTCATGTGTGCTTTTGGAAAGTTGGAAAACCCTTATTTTAGATGCTCCCGAGAAGACTAGGCTACTGTCTATGTTATTTGTTATATATCACTTTTGACCAGTAGTCAGCTCATGTATAACCTACCTCTCTTCTGCTTTCAGTACGCCGACTTCTGATGTGTCCCCCGTTCCCTCCACTGCCACTCATTGGTCCCTGTCTGACATCTGGGCGTATAGGCTCCTCCTCCCTGTCTTCCCCAGTTGGCACGAGCTGAGATCTCCTCTGCAGCTTCTCTTTCAGGGCCGGGGCAAAATACTTACTTTCTTTTGATTCTCTGTTCAACTCCTTTGTCTTTTGGAGTAGAAATGAGCAGAAAGAACCGTCTACATGATGCGGATAGCTGATGAAGAGCTACAATTCTTACATTTCACTGAAGAGAAAATACACAGATCTTTAGAATAAGAAGAAATATGTCTGTTTGTGTGTGAGGGTCTGTGATTATTTTGCTGAGAGGACAGTATGCCATTGCCAATGAATAACTTAATAACTATATGGCTCTTTCTAAACCTCTATTGTACCTTCCCACACACACCTTCACACACACACACACACACACACACACACACACTCACTCAAACTCTAACACAATTCCTAGCCATAAGGGTCCACAGAAAGATCGTTGCAAATGTTCTCTCAGAAATGGCCAGCTTGCACAAATTTACACCTGACACAGTGTGCGTATGTGCAAATGCGGAACAACCGCTGTGGGGAAACACATTCTCTGAATCACAATTCACACATATAGAAAACTGAGGGGCATACACGCACAAGGCCGTGATTTCCTCGCAGTGGCAAACACACACAAACACACACGCATGCACGCACGCACACACAAACACAAACACAAACACAGATGATGCTCAAGCTGACAGCAGCCTGGGTAATCTCACCGTAACACACACACAGGCTGGTGATGAATGGGAATGCACGCACGCATAGTGTTGATCACAAAAATCACAATTCATTATCACCCCTCTATCTCTTACATATTATCTATGACAGTTCTTCCCTTTCTGAGAGATACAAACCAACCTATGGTGGTCTAATGACCAGTGCCTCGATGTTGCAGTACATCCTAAAATGACATTCTGTCTGATGTATATTTGCTGAACTCCTTCAAGAAAACCAAACCGCCAAACACGGCTGGTCATACTTAAAACAGTAAGACTGAATACTGTAATACAGCTACGAATTTGGATGGTAGTATTTTAGGTATATAATCAGTACACTCATGTTTAATTTTGGAAAGTTGGAAAACCCTTATGAGCCCCTGGTGGATAAAAAAGTTGCTCATGAGATGCTCCCACAAAGACTTGGCTGCTGTCTTTGCTATCTGTAATGTATTACTGATGTGTGCAGTAGTCAGCTCATGACTGTCTGTTTTAAACTGACATTTATAACGCACCCCTCCTATAAAATAGGGGGATATGTGATTGAATGAATCCAAAAAGGAGCTGCATGATTGATGATAGACTAGGTGCCAATCGCCACAGGTTTGTCCGGTTAGAACAGAAAGGATGGAAAAGTTCCAATGATGATGTAACAGTGGTGTTTATTGCAAACACACACACTCAAGCCTTGAATGGCAGGATGGACATGAAATGACTGATGAACCAGGTTTTTTTCTGAACGACGCACGGTATGAATGATCGTGAATGTCTCTGATTCTGATTCTTGAATTGTCCAAGGCAAATCCCGATGTTGATGCTCCTCGAAACTTCTCTTGACCAACAACTGGCTATAGGTGGTTTGGATTTTTAAAGGGGTGATGAGGGGAGCCTTGAAACCGGCCTGGGGCTAGAAACGGTTCAGTAGTTTTCCACTGTGCATGTGCCCCCACGGAACTCTGCGAATTACCCGATTGGGTGACCTCTCTGTGGTCCCCAATCTCGTGAGTGGCCTGCACAACGGGGCGCACAGCTGGATGCCGCTGGTAGAGGCAGCCTTTTGAACACCTCCTCTGCTTACAGTACACCAACTTCTGATGTTGTTTGTTATGTATTACTTTTGACCAGTAGTCAGCTCATGTATAACGCCCCTCTCTTCTGCCTTCAGTACGCCGACTTTTGATGTGTCCCCTGTTCCCTCCACTGCCACTCATTGGTCCCTGTCCTGACATCTGGGCGTAGGCTCCTCCTCTCTGTCTTCCCCAGTTGGCATGAGATGAGATCTGCAGCTTCTCTTTCAGGGCCGAGGCAAAATACTTAATTTCTTTTGATTCTCTGTTCAACTCCTTTGTCTTTTGAGAACCGTCTACCAGATGCGGATATCTGATGAAGAGCTACAATTCTTACATTTCACTGAAGAGAAAATACACAGATCTTTAGAAGAAAAAGAACAATGTCTGTTTGTGTGTGAGGGCCAGCATGAGCAAATTTGTTTTAAGAGTTATGTGACCATGTAAACAAAATTAATGAATTTACTGAGGAGCATTCAAGCAACATTGCATTTCTCAAAAATAGACATATTGCCCCATTTTTACAGTTTTCCAGTGCCTCGTATTAGCTGTATGTTTACTGATCTCTGTTTCTTCCAACCTTGGTTTTGTATTTTTGTGCCCTCACCCCCAGCCCTCCGAGCACTTCTTCAAAGGTCAATGCTGAGTGCTGTTGCTTAGCAATGACAACTATCAATCACAATCAGACCACCCCACAATTCCATTATTGCCCTCTTGCAAAGCCCTCGTCACTCCAATGCAACATTTCAACAGCCCAAATCAAATAAACCAATTTCCCCCACCAACATCCAATCGACAGAGATACAACTGGACTAAATACAAACAAGGTCTTGGTGAATGGTGGAGTCTGTGGAGATGGAGAGACAATGGGGAAACAGACAAAACAACAGAGCAGTGGCGTCTAGATTTAGGTCAACCAGCACAGATGGATATTAGAATTGAGACGCTGAACAATAGGAACACGTCAGAGAAGGCCCCTTGGTCCAGCAGAAGCAGACAGAAGACAGAAGAGTTATATTTTCATGCTACTGGTTTGCTGATGTTAAACGCCTGCCCTCTCGAAAAATGATGAACATCACAGCCTAAAGAAGCATGCCATAATCACTACTATTCTACTAGTCGTATCATCTAGTGGTGGGGTTGATAAATAGTTGTTATTTGAAAAACTAGAATATAACTCGAAGTAAGCTTACGAATATATATTTATATCTAAATGTTTGCTGTAAAAAAAAGGGAGGTTGGGGTGCTGTCATGAAGTATGGATTGGTTTCGAGACATGAACACGCCCTCTAGCGTACTCAATACTCATTGTATATTTTCTGCATCCAGAGTTGACTCGCCGCCCAGTACAACTATTTAACAAACAGGCGACTGGCTTTACATGTCTGTAAACTTTATCATCATGGCATTGCATTGTCTTCAGCAAAGATTACTCAATGAAACTGTTCACAGAGACAGTTGTTCACAGTTGCAGACAAGCATCCGTTATATCATCTTGTATCTCAACCATCAGAATCAGAACTCCCTATGGAAGATTATACAGCCTACTGTCTACCACTGGTGCCTGATAGCATGATGTGGAGAGGGAGAGACAATGGGAAAATGGGAGAAAAAAAACAGACAACACCGCAGAGGAGCGACGTCTAGATTTAGGTCAAGCAGCACAGATGGATATTTGAAATCAGATACTGGACAATAGGAACACGGCAGAGAAGGGCCCTTGGTCCAGCAGAAGCAGACAGAACACAGAAGAGGACTGTTTTCATGCTACTCATGCCGACTCACTGCTCCACGCTGTTGTACAACTACTTGACAAACAGGCGACTGGGTTTACGTGTCTGTATAATTTAGTATCATGGAATTGCATTGTTTTCAGCGATTTTGCACAGCCTACTCAATGAAAGTGTTCACAGAGGCAGCTGTTCACAGTCTTGTATCTCAACCATCAGAATAACTCCCAATGGAAGATTATACAGCCTATACTGTCCACCACTGGTGCATGATTGCTCTTATGTGGAGAGGGAGAGACAATTGGAAAACAGACAAACCCACAGAGGAGCGACGTCTGGATTTAGGTCAAGGATATTGGAAACAGAAGACTGAAGAGGACTATTTTCATGCTACTGGTTTGCTGATGTTAAACTGCTGCCCTCTTCGAAAAAAAGATGATGAACATCACAGCCTGAAGAAGCATGCCTCAATCACTATACTATTCAGTCGTTTCATGTAGTGGCGGGGTTGTTAAATGGTTGTTATTTGAAAAACTAGAATATACCAAAAGAATATAGACCAGATGGAGCCGGGCCATTCCTAACGCCAACCTCTATTAAAGATAATCTGACAATTTATTGCCAACACACACCCGGTCATATTAGCCATTTAAATCATTCTGTTCTATCTTCCTAGATTGGCTCCTTGCACTGTACCTGTCATCAAGGTGTTATTTGTATGGGGTCTCATTTCAAGGAAATGCTGGAAACTGCAGGAAATCAGCATGGTGCACAGATCTCAGCTACTGTGTCCCTGCCTTGTACTACACAAATACACTTGTACAGGAGCCCAGACACAGACACACCCAGTGAAGTACACATAACCCTACTTCTTTCCACTTGTACAGGAGTCCAGACACAGACACACAGAGTGAAGTACACATAACCCTACTTCTTTCCACTTGTACAGGAGTCCAGACACAGACACACAGAGTGAAGTACACATAACCCTACTTCTTTCCACTTGTACAGGAGTCCAGACACAGACACACAGAGTGAAGTACACATAACCCTACTTCTTTCCGCCGCTGACCCTCTAAAATCCTCTGACCGAGGTGACAAAATAATGGCTTGTTTTGTACAGTGCTGCTGCCTGGTACACAAAGACTGGAACCTTTCGGCGGGCTGTTCCTGGGAGCCTTCTTACGGCACCGATAATCTCTGTCCGTCTTTGTCCTGGAGCCCCCGAAGCGCCTGGCATCAGCTCGCTAAAATATGACTCCGCACGTGTCCCCCCCGATATGCATAAGTGGGAACATAGTGGTCTAATTACTGTCCAATGAGCTGAGGCCTGAGCGACGGCCCTCCCCGTCTATGTTACACAAACCTGTCACTGACACCCACCCCCTGCAGTCACCTACCGCTGGGGACAGGAAAACAGCCAGTCTACACACATAAACACACACACACACGCGCACACACAAACACACACACACACATAAACACACACACACATAAACACACACACACACACACACACACACACACACACACACACACACACATATACACACACACACACACACACACACACACAAACAAACACACACACACACATAAACACACACACACACAAACACACACATATACACACACACACACACACAAACAAACACACACACATAAACACACACACACACACACACACACATTAACGACGCGCCCACACACACACACACACACATATACACACACACACACACACACACACACACACACACACGCAGGGCTTACTGAGGAAAACATATGTACACAAACACAGATGTAAAAGAAGTACACTCACCCAGGGCACAGTGACAGAGCCCATTATATTAAACATGAAAGGTTCATTTTAGTAGTAACAAAACAACATTAAACTAACATCGTAGGTCAAAACACATTTTATACTGTTATAGTATACTGTCTTTTGGACCAGATATTTAGTTTGAGGACAAGAACATTTAAGAACGTTCACATCATATCAAGCATATCAATCAGATCAATCAGATCAAACAGATCAATAAATAGGCTTTTGTGTTTTATTCAGCTACATAAGTAGTAGTGGGTTTATTATTCTCACTGACAATGTATTTAATATGTGAAATGATCAAATATAAAAATCCTATCGTATTCATCGTATTATTTAATCTCCATTTCTTTTTAGTAGTGTGTATGTGTGTGTTTGTATGGGCATATTAGTAGGAGGGCAAATGTGTGGGCATGATTGTGACTTTTTATACTTTTCAAATGATTTTAAAATCAACACTTTCTACCCCTTTGTCATTGTGCTGTAAAGGGTGTCAGCACACGTTGTTGTTGTTGTTTCATGCTGGGTTTCAGGGGGTTGGTTAGAGAATAAGTACAGTTAGAGGGGGCCAGGTTGGATTTTTGTGCAGGTTTAGGGATAGAAATAGCCATTACAGCTTTTAAACGCACACATCTCAAGCATTCTTAGACAAATAGGACTACAGTTTACTGCACTGTTTACGGTTTGCTAGCTAAACACCATGTTTTTTTCTTGCATATTACAAACCAAATTTCTTCGATAACCAGTTTCAGACTCGGCCTGTGCTCGATGCTATATATAGCCTGGACCAAAACAAGATTATGATCCAAACAATGGCACTACAAGGAGAGATACATCCTATAAATTGTTAATCTATAACAAAAAACACATCAGCAAAACGTTTGAGCAAATAGAACCTCCCCAGTGAAGTGAATTAGCCTACTTACCCTTTCTAGAGAGAAACTCAGGGTTTTGTTTTTAACCTGGGCCCTATTTTCTGGGGACAAAAACAATCGAAATCGATGCTGTATTAAGTTAGAATGCTATAACTGTCAGCTGCCAAATGGCTATAAAATGTAATCCCATGGGGCAAGCATCTTCGTTAAAGTAAACCACTTGTTTTCGCACGACAGGCTCATAGTGTTATATAGAAGGGTCTGCCATCATGGCAAGGATCCCTAGATAGGCCGGAGTCTGTTTACCGCAACAGGCCTAACTGTAAAGAAACTGTAGAAAAGGACAGTCTCCATAGTTTAGGTTTCAGCATCAGTATAAAATGACTGTGGGGGGGGGGGGGGGGGGGGGGGGGGGGGGCTGGGTTGCTGTCGTGAAGTCTGGATTGGTTTCGAGACATGAGCATGCCCTCTAGCGTACTCATCAGGTATTTTCTGACTGCATCCCTTGCGGACTCACTGCTCCACGCTTGTACAACCACTTGACAAACAGGCGACTGGCTTTACGTTTCTGTATAATTTATCATCAAGGAATTTCATTCTTTTTAGCGATTTTGCATAGAATATTCAATGAAACTGTTCACAGTGACAGTTGTGCACAATTGCAGACAAGTTTACGTTATATCATCCTGTATCTCAACTATCAGAATAACTCCCTATTGAAGATTATAGGCTACAGCCTACTGTCTACCACTGGTGCATAATTGCTTTGCGCATGTTAAGTGCAAGCAGAATAAATATGTAATATTTAATATTTAATATCTAAGCTGTGCATCATGAAAACAAAACAATACGCGTTGGGGGAAAATAAGGTTACTTTCGGTAAGACTGTAGCCGAAAGGGAGGGAGGGGGCTCGCGCAAAACTGAGACTGCATTGACAGCAGGTGCGTAACGGATGACGCGTCAGAGAGGAGTGGTTGCTTTTCTGTATAAATAGGCTACATGCGCTGGGACTAAGACACAAGATCGCAACAGTGCGCTACCGACTAGAGCTGAGCTTTGCCTAGCTGCCTCTTTGACTCACTTCTGATTTCAGAAGTTTTGCGCAGACCTCGCAATCATGATTAAGAAAATGACACCCGCGGAGATCGAGTTCGACATCCCTGCGAAAAACTGCTACAGGATGGTGATTATGGGATCTACCAAAGTTGGGAAGACAGCTATCATTTCTCGGTTTCTCAATGAGCGCTTTGACGACCAGTATACACCAACCATTGAGGACTTCCATAGGAAGTTTTACAGTATCCGCGGGGATGTGTACCAGTTGGACATTTTGGACACGTCAGGGAACCACCCGTTCCCTGCTATGAGGAGACTATCTATTCTGACAGGTAAATTACATTTTCAAATTGATGATATTATGTAGGACTAATTAGAAGTTTGCATTCTCGCATTCTGCATTTTGCGCTTTTGTGATGACATGACATTTAATCATGGTGTTCTTCCTTTCCAGGTGATGTATTCATCCTAGTCTTTAGCCTGGACAACCGAGATTCCTTCCAAGAGGTGCAGCGTCTCAAGAAGCAGATACTGGAAACAAAATCTTGTTTGAAAAACAAGACGAAAGAGAACACTGCCGTACCCTTGGTCATCTGTGGAAACAAGGGCGACCGAGAGTTATACCGGGAGGTCAAGGATGAGGAGATAGAGCAACTGGTTGGTGGAGATGAGAACTGCGCCTACTTTGAGATCTCAGCCAAACGGAACGCAAATGTGGACCAGATGTTCAGCAAACTTTTCACCATGGCCAAGCTTCCCAGTGAAATGAGCCCGGACCGGCACCGGAAAGTCTCCGTGCAGTACTGTGACGTGCTGCACAGAAAGTCGTTCAGAAATAAGAAATTAAAAAACGGTGACGCATATGGCATTGTGGCCCCGTTCGCACGTCGGCCAAGCGTACAAAGTGACCTGATGTACATCAGAGAGAAAGCCGTCGGCGGGGGTCAGAGCAAAGACAGGTGTGCTATCTGTTGAAATTCTGAGCTTGACAGAGGGGTGAACAACACCCAAAAGCGACAAAGCCAAGTGATGAGCTGAGGACTCTACCTGGGCGCCCAAGTCTGAGTGAACCAAGCACTTAGCCATGTTTGCGGTCGCAGAAGGTGACAAGGGTGGAGTGGTCATGGTCAGTGAACATGACATCTCGCCTCCCGACTCAGGGTGACACGCCGGGTCAAAATGCATCCGGGACAGTATTCTATTATGTACTTATACTCTGCATTTCCGAAGAGAAGAATGTACAATCCCACCAAACTGGTGTGACAACGGACACATGTTTACATTTTGCTATATTTTGTAAAAACCGAAATTTTACTTGAATGTTTTTTTTGCATCATGAACAAATGTGAATCCACATGAATGTATATTTATTCTTATATGTCAACGTTTACTTTTCCTACGAAAAAGTATTTCTAAATAAAAAAATACATTTTTAAAAATCACCCTGGGAGTTTTTCTGATACCACAGTGATCCAAGTTAGCTTCAACACTATCTTTAGATTATATTGAATGCCTTCACCTTCATTTCTATACATCCAGGGAGCAACTGATGAGCAACCAGTCCTGCAAGATCTGGCTTTAAACCAGATCGTTTAGAATGAAAATCCTTTAGTTGTTGAAATCGAATGCTCCTGTGACCGAATGTCCAATATCACAATAATTTAAAACAGACTACCAGTAAACTTCTTTTTGTACTTTCCAGTATTTTATTGCAAAAATGAAAATGTAGAAAAAATCAGAGCACCCTCTCCATCCATCCATCCATCCATCCATCCATCCATCCATCCCACACACACACACACACACACACACACACAAACAAACAAACAAACAAATATGTGACCCCCTCATTAGAAATAGGGTGGGCGGAAATGTCCAGAATGCCTTAAACAAGCAGTTCCAGCAAAACTTCAGCTGCCTGCTGCCATCCACTAAAGTTCATAAAGCACATGGCTTAGGATGCTTTAGGCACCTCAAACATGCAGAGGCTTTTGTACTTCTGCAGCAGCTGCTTCTTGGTTTGGACCTGTTCTTGTAGAGTCTCCAACTGCTGCTGCTGCTCTGCCGGACTCACGTCAATCCCGGGCATGAGTGCAATCTGTTCTCGTGACTCCTGGATTTTCGCCTTGAGTTTAGACAGCTCCTGCTGGACATCGGTGCCATCTTTGTCCATGCTGAGAAGGCATAACACGCATTCAACAACATGAGAGAGCAAAACAATTAAAAGTGCAGAAATGCTTCAAGACCTATAATGATGTAACTCTAAGGACATTATAAATGCTTTAAACAATATTCCCCAATGTGACTGCACATATTTGTTTCTGCCTTTTCTAGAAATGTCCAGGGCCCTTTAAACTGTAAACAAACACACATGAAAAAAAAACCTCACCCACAGTATTAACATGCGCAGAAGACAAACAATTTTCCATTATCCAGATATACGCCATTGCTTTAAGTCTAGGAGGACTTCACAACGGAAAAAACTCACATTAGATCTTCCATTAAATGCAATTTTGGAATGAAACACATACGTATGCAGTCTCTCAGTAACCATTACCACCATCTGCAAAAATCATTATCAGTTTAAGACAACGTCAAAATCTGATTTAGTGTGATCTGCGTTTGATGGCAATCGGTAACGATGGCAAAAACGGTGCTCAAGAATCTAATTACCCGCAACCTAGAACAGATATCACTTGCCTAGAAGTGGATAGCCAACATCATACGCATTATTATGCTACTGAAAACGTAATAAAAACCAATCTGCCGTGCACAGCTCGTTAGTCTAACAGTTGACTTCAAAGCGAAATGAAAACTAACACTACCCATAATGCGACGTTGCGATGCAGCTATACAATTTGGGATTTAATTGTAGAAGTAGTGCAGATAGCTCGTTTTACTCATGTGCATATTACTTGTAACACTCAACAAGGAAGGCGTAACTGGTTATACTCAAAAGTGATTAAATTACTGAAGTGATATTAACACTAGTAATCAAAAACATACAGAAATGAACTGCAGTTAGCTAACGTTGTATCTTACAGCGAGCGCGCAAGTGTTAAAATAATTGAACAGTTCAAAAATCCAAGATGCAATCATACGTTCATTGGAATGCTAATTAACTATGTGTACATCAATCAAACATACCATTTAATGATATCGTGGACCAAGGGTAACAATGAGTAATCTTCATCAACAGTTTCTTGTTTTGTCTTCTCGGCGGCCATTGCTGATTTTTGACTTCGGCGCAAAAAAAGTGACGTCATCAGTACGCACCTTTATATATTTGTTTATTTATGATGCCCACATGCTTAGGCTACTTATGCCATGATAATTAAAGTTGTATGTTTGCAGACATTTTTCAAATGGCATGATGCTTTTTTATTTTTCATTATAAATCTCTAGTGGGCTTCCTCCAAGGATGTGATTGCAATGAACAGAAGTGGAGTTAACTGCTAGTGACAGGTACTGTAGGGAGAGTGGGGTTGGCCGGCACACTTCTATAGACTCTATGCGTTCAAGCACTTCCAGTCATTATTTCTTATTGTAATGGACCATAGGTGGATTAAAAAGTTGAATGGAAACCCTGCTAGTGTGTTTCAGAGTGGCATGAATGAATCGCACAGTTGACACAATGAAGTGGATACGCACCTGCGTATCGCTGTAGGAAGATCAAAGTTTTTGGGCGTAACTGCACGCGCTAATTATGCCTCTTTACAGCTGTTTGATCATTTGAAACGTCATTTTTTATGACGGACAACCGTTTCTTATTTTTTATAATTAACCTTGGCGGTGGGAAGTTTTGGATCACACGGTAGATGCAAATCATTTTTTTTATTCTCACGGCCTTTACTTATAAAGAATCTTAACAAATTGGACCGGCAAATAGCTTATTCCACTTGGAACAGCACAAACCAGAAAATTAAAAGACAGTAAATAAATGGCATAAGAGAGGGGCAGTCATTTAAAGAGGTGGTCTAATGTAATGCTGTCTGTGAGTCTCATTACATTACGTTTCACTAAGCGTTTGATTAAGCGAGTCACAACTGCCCCCTTGTTACAACTTTACCCAGTTCCCCTGTCTACGTCATGATACATACATTTGAAACGGGTAAACTTTTGGACCCTCCCTATCCTCTCAGCCCCTTGCTCAACTTTTATATAAAATATGAAAGGTTCAGGGTCAGGCTCAGACCTGGGGGTGAATTTACAAAGTGCTGGTCGGGGACACTCCTAAACACAGGCCTATGAAGCAAAGATTCATCTTTTTAGATAAGGTTAATGTATTTTGTATATGGTCCCTGATAGATAAGCCTAATACATTAGGGCGGCCATCCACACATAGGCTACCCAAGATACCATCCTGTGTGTTTCCAGGGTTAAAAGTGTAGGCCTATTTTGGTCTGCGCAATAGTAATGGATAACTGACAAGGTTATCCAGCCCCCCCAAAAATCTAGATTCACATGTTTACAATTGTTAATTCAAGCCAAAATATCCAGCTTTGGGGCAGACCTAGCTAACATACCTCCATATACCTGTGTGTCAGTAGCAGCACAGAGACTGAGAGTAACACCTTACATAAAGGGACCGCCATTATACTTTTCAGTCTTGTTCTTTGCCCACATTTGACCTGTATATCACATAGAACCTCCATAGTCACGTAGCTCTTTATTAATACTCTTGTTGCTGTTTGATATAGCTCTTTTCTGTAGATAAGAAGCTACCATAGTCTGCTGCAATCTATATGACTCAGCTAAAAGAAATTAATTAAAAATGTAAATTTTGGTGTGGCCTTTGAAGCGTCCGTGTGTGAAGCAGATAAGGTCAAGCCCTTCATCTCACCCTTGGCAACCACCAGGTAAAGCCCCTTGGCCCAGTTAGCTCGTACAGGGCCTGCTGTACCTACCATACCTACTGGGCACTTCATCTCACACTTGGCAACCACCTTGTAAAGCCCCTCGACCCATTTAGCCGACGGTGCAGCAGAGCAGACTGAAGCTGCTCATACAGGGCTTCCTCACGTGCAATACATACTGGGCACTGTGCAAACAGAGGGGATGAACAGGGCTGTGGGTATATAGGACACTAATGCTGCTTAGCACTTCATATCTACGTCATGAGACTGCTTACATCAAACAACGGATAGAAAAAAGGAATCCACCAAGTTGCACAGTTATCATTAAACGCAGCACCACTACCAAACCATGGAGAAATGTAAAAGGTAAAGGTTTTATCCTGTTGCATATTTAGCAGGTCATTTTTTTTCTTCTGTATGTTGTATTTTAAGCTTTCGCTGCAGCAGGTGTAATAAAAGCTTTAATGAAATCGCTCTTTATCCGCACCCTTATTTGCACCCGGGTTCTTTCTGATGTCAGAGACGGTATACTGATATGATTACATTATTTCAAACTCTCATATGAAATTGGTCTTGTGCCATGGTGTCAACAGCGGGTTCTCTGAGCAAACATTGGCAGAGCAAATGTGTCCACAGTAACTACCTGCATCCCTCTTGTCAAGTTGACCTGCTTGATTGGTGGCCTATTAATTGCTAAATTAAGGTGACAAGTTTGTCAACGTTGTCAACTGCAACTTTGTATTGTTTGACATTTTTTTATTTTAGTTTTAAAAAAAGAAAAATGAACATTGAAATGAATTTCTCCAACTAAAGCTATTGCCATCATCATAGCATACCGAAGGAATACAAAATTATGTGTTACATGTTATTTTCCTAACTAAGCTGACTGGCTTACTATACATCATCCCTCACATATGGCCAGCGACCAAATGATCATCATAACATCACCAGGCCGCTAGGGCATATAAGTGGGTTGACCGGAATCTCAGGGGTATAGATGAAATAAGAGGGAAGGAGTAGTATTAAATCTGCCTCTGTGATTCATTTCACTGTCAGAAGGATGCATAGTCCACCTTTTTACCAAGCATCAATGGATGGTTTATACCTCAAGGACATCTATTTGATTTGCTGGGGAAGGTGTTAATGTGACAGTATCTTCAGTCTCTTGTTCAAAGTTTCCTCCACCATTCACCATCACCATTCAGACTTTTCAACCCCCGGATAACGAACTTATTGCTGATCTCATTTTTCATTTTATTGAAATGCTTAGAACTCAGCTGTTACGTACAATGAACTTTGACCTAGCTTCACACCAAACCACAAATAGAGGAAACGGTATGACCCACTTACATGACCTGCTTTCTTTCCCTTTTGTGCCTTGCTGTTGCGACAGACAGGAAGTGAAGAGAGTTTACCTGAGCTTCAGTGAGCCAGCAATGAGCAGTGCCTTTATCTGTGTCACCTATGAGCATAGCATCCAGACCTTTTGTCATTAGGACAACCAGGCCCTCATTACATAACAGTCAGCCAAGGTGTTAACCCAAACCTGAAACCTGGGACCTTTGTGAACACTCACAGGAGGAAAGGTGTTAATGGTGTGTTAGGTGTTAAAGGTGTTAATTTAAAACTATAAAAAGTGTTGAGTCAAGTCGCATCATCAGACAGCTGAAATTCTCTGTTGTAAGTCGCGTGTGAAGCAAAGCACTTCAGATGTTTTTTTGGGATAGTATTGCTGTCGTCGTTGTCATGTTAGCGAGTTGAAAGCACACATAGCGTGCATGCAGATGTATGCCAGGACTCTGCTCTCTGACTGCCCCCTCTCTCCCTCTCCAGGTCTGGTGCTGTGGCGTCAGAGGTGGTAGCAAAGAGAAGACCGGAGCAGAGGAGGGTTTTGAGGGGAGGACAATGGAGACTGATTGTACATCGGTGGGGTCTGATTACCAGCATTCACCTTGTGAAGGAACATGGAGAGAAAGGGAATTGAGGAGGTTTGTGCAGGTGAGTTTGTCTTTTGACTTACTCAACCACATTGTGAACAACTCCCTATCTCTGTCGGTTTGTCAAAAGCAGATATTGAGCCCCCTGTATTTCCTCTCTTACACTCTTACTTGTACTCAGTATGTCGTCAGTCATCACTGCATCACAAGACCCAATTGGAGTAACTCTTGAGTATTCATGTGCTCCTTCTTGGTTATCACCCTCCCCTCCTAGTATCCCCTTTTTAAATAGTCTTGAGAGAATGTGAGTCAAGGTCTGTGACTTAAAACCAAGGCAGAAATGTAACTATCTTTGTTCTGCGTCAGCCTGTCCACCCTGACAGAGTAAAGGCCCCTGTTGCGAAATGTTAATTTATCACCTGCAAATGAATGATTGATGTCTCAAAAAACTTTCCTTCTGAATGTGAATGGATGGACGTTGTTGCAACTCCTCTTCCGTCTCCCAAAAAACTGGGTAATGTATAATCATTTGTTTTTAGTTAGTGAGGACACTTGCGTCAATTGAAAATAATATTGAGGCAAAGGCACCTCAAGGTTGCTTTTGTGCCGTCAAGCAGATAAACCGCCTGATGAGTTCCACAACTTTCTGGTCCCCACAAGATTGTTGTTATCTTTTGTTGTTACCACGCATATGGCAATAATTTATTTATTTATACCTAATTTATGATGGCATTTATTCCATTACATTTATATGTATTTGCATGTAATCTGAAACATCAGCTGAGTTTCTTCAAGACCTTCCTTTTCAATTCCTTCATTAAGCATGGCTCACTCTGACATTACTCTATCCATGCCAACAGATAGACGTTGGCTAATCAAGATTCAGGGCTGTCTTTCAGTCTAGAGGAATCTAATAGATCTTGTAATAGAAGATACCTCACAGTAGGACTAGTCAGTATCACCTCTTAGCATTGGGCATTGGGTTGTGTCGTGTGGTGTGTTTTGTTGTGTGGTGTTGTGTTGTGTAGTGTTTTGTTGCATCATGTGTTGTGTCGTGTGGTGTGTTTTGTTGTGTGGTGTTTGGTGTTGTTTGGTGTTGTGTTTGGTGTTTTGTTGTGTCGTGTTGTGTTGTATCATGTGTTGTTTCTTGTTGTGTTGTGTTGTCTTGCATCATGTGTTGTTCCTTGTTGTGTTGTGTTGTGTTGCATCATGTGTTGTTTCTTGTTGTGTCGTGTTGTGGCATATTGCAGGGTTGAGGTTGGAGAGCTTAGTCGTGGCTGGTGGAGCTTCCACTGTCTGGGTAAACAGAGCAGAAGGGCTGCAAAGTGCAGCCCCATGGGGAGGTGCGGTGTGGGCGATCTCCTGCTAAACAAAAGGTGTGTGCATCCATTAACCCGCAGTCTAAACCACAATCAACCATTAACACTGATCCGGATACACACAGGTCAGCTGCAGAGCAATTAGCAGCATGGAGTATAGGCTTCACATTAGCCAGACGCCTGCACATACCCATACTGTTGCCAGCACTGACAGACTGTGCAATTATCAGTAGTCAGTACCGCTCTCAAGACTGTCACAAATCATTTGTTACTGTACAGCTGTGTGTTTGCAATGAGGGACCTATACATGCATGGTCTACTACTGTGTGTTGTAAAGTAGGTCTATGTATGACTTAGTCCTTCTATTGGCTTTATCGGCAACTGTTCAACTATTCCTATTATTTAACTATTGTAGTAGATTCAAGTTTCCTGTGAATGATACGTTTATAGATTCTGGCAAATTAGTGACAGTTATGGTTCCTTTTTGTGAAGTTTGAGTTGGACATTTGAGTGACAAACAGTTTCTTGTCAATTATTAATTTCACTGACCTACTTTTACGTCACGTCCATCTATGAATACGCCTGTATGTTGCCTAGCACTACCCGAGCAGGGTTGTCCCTATCTACCTTCAAGAAGCTCTTGAAGACCCAACTCTTCAGAGAGCACCTCCCTTCTTTACTTGCACTTCTACTAGTACTTAACTTGCACCTACAGTAGTTACATTCTTGCTCTTTTTCTATTTCTCATGTAAAATAGTATTTATTGTTACACTAGGTCTCTATTGCTCGTAGCTTGATTGTTCTCTTCCTTGTACGTCACTTTGGATAAAAGCATCTGCTAAATGACCAAATGTAAATGTACGTCTCGATCACTAAGATCCAGTGACGGTTCTGCATGGAATTACGCCCCGGGCGAAACCCCTTCCGAGCTATTTTTTAAGTGCTTGTGCCGCCCCCCACGTGGCAGGAAAAAGTGCCGCCCCGGGCGGCTGCCCGGTTCGTCCGTCCCTAAAACCGCCCCTGCTTAGATCATGTGGAGAGGGCCACTGACTGAAATTTGAAAAATGGTAAACAAATGTGACAGTTTTGTAATGCCACATTCATTACGAAATCTGTTGTCTTGCACTTGCACTGGACCATGGCCTACAAAGTGTATCCCTTCAGCTTGACAGATATTAAGACAGAGTAATTGTCCCATTCAGTTCCGTTTCCATGACTCTTGGCTTTTTCCATTGACCTCTGCAGCATTCACCTGATGCTATTTTCTGCTGCATTGCTGCACACACACACACACACACACACACACACACACACACACACACACACACACACACACACACACACACACACACACACACACACACACACACACGCGCACACACACACACACTCAGACACACACTCAGACACACACTCAGACACACACACACACACACACACACACACACACACACACACACACACACACACACACACACACACACACACACACTGATGTCCCATTGTGTGTGGTAAATATTTAGCTAGCACAGGAAGTGATTGGCTTGAGTATTATGCTGTGCCTGCATCTCTGTGACGGTTTAATGATTCCATCCTGTGGAGTAGAAACTAAAACTGTGAAGTGAACTCTCCCTCAGTCTCCTCTGATTCACTCAGATGCAGTCACTAGTCACTAGTTTAGATTCCCCGTTATTCAGGATATGACACTAAAGGCTTGAACTAGTGACCTACAAGAAATGTATGTGCTGTTCAAGTAGAAGTAAAAGTAGACATGTTTTTTGTAACAACGATACACTTGTGGTTGTTTTCTTTGTTTGAACCTCTAAAGGACCCTAAGAGTCGCTAAACAGCTGAAGTTGTTAATTGTTTAATATTAAATGATTGAGGACTTTTTTAAATTAAATATTGAGCCTTTTAACACACTGAGTTCAGCAAGGGATGTATTGCTGATGGCTTCTTTAATGACACATATTAACATAATTAACATCATTCCACTGATGAACGCTATTCGAATTGTATTGAAAGCCAGTCACCTGAAAAGGGTACATTTCATAATGACAAGGTCATTTATCATGATGAAATTATATTTTATGTTTAATGGTCTCACAAAATGTTTGAAAACATATATATATATATTTTTTTTAAATCGCAATTTGCTGCACAGTTCACCTCACTGGGCTGTTAAATCGCAAATGTTCACAACTTGTTTGCATTTTACTAGTCTAACAATAACACAGAGCCATGACACCTTTGGAGAGAAGGTGTCTCTGTGCTTCACTCCCTGAAATGCAACTGAACATTTCCTTCCTGGGGTCAAGTGTGAATGGGAGCAGAATCGATATTCAGGTTAATCTGTACTCACCTCAAGGCCCAGTCACATTGTAGGGGAAATGCCTGCATAACTGTGGTGGGAATTAAAGCAGAGAGAGACATACAGACACACACACACACTCACACACACACACACACACACACACACACACACACACACACACACACACACACACACACACACACACACACACACACACACACACACACACACACACACACACACACACACACACACACATTGACAGATGAGATGCCTGCATGGCTGTGTTGGGAATGTAAGCAGTACCATTGCAGGGACAAGCATGTGAATCACCATCTGCTGGATGGCTTCTTTCCCCCTTCTATTCCGGCCTTGCCATGGCACGTGTGAAAAGGCACAAGAGGGAACTGTTCCTGAATGGAACTGCATGTCTGAATAGTGATAAATCACTATTATAAATCACTATTATAAATCATTTTATAAACCACTGTTGTAAATCAGTATTACAAATCAGTATTATAAATCAGTATCATAAATCAGTATCATAAATCAGTATTATAACCTGAGAGGTTATCCTGAAACAGGCATTGGGATCAACCCCAAACCCATCTGAAAAGCTATCAGTTTTGAGCCCGAATCACCATGTCTGCTGATAAGGGATGCATCTACCCCCTCTCTCTGTTTATCTTTCTGTCTGTCAGTCTATCTGTCTTTGGATGATTTCTAATCCTTATCTTTTATCCATTATCTTTTAACATGAGGAGCTGTTGAATGTCCTTTACATGAGGCTCAGAGCCAAGGTCATGGCCCATGCTGTTTGCACACGCACACATACACACCCAGACACACCCACCACACGTACACAGACACAAACACACAAACGCACCCACACACACACCCCCACCCACATGAACGCGCGTACACACACACACACACACACATACACACACACACACACACACACACACACACATACACACACACACACACACACACAAACACACACACACACACACACAGACACAGATACACACACAGATACACACACACACACACACACACACACACACACACACACACACACACACACACACACACACACACACACACAAGCACATACACAGTGAAAGAGAGCGGGATCCACTCCTCCTCCACTCTGATATGAATAGACATTGTTCTTGGTATAGAATGGCACATAGACATGCAACTTCATCCACTCCGGCTACTTTCACTATTCACCAAATACGCTTTCCTTTCTGAGAAATCTAATTATTAGCTGAGACAGACACACCATTTAGTTTATTTCTAAACTTTTATTTCCTCTTGGAAGGCAGAGCAGTTTGTCAGAATAAGTGGCCATTAATTCAAAGGATGTTGGATTCAGTAACGGGAGTTAAGTTAATGGAACTGTTCCTGAAACTCTGTTTTATTCCGAGAGAGCTTTTCATACTTCTGTGAAAACCATACGCCCTACATTCAGATGAGCCTATTAACTAAAAGCAGACAATTTGACTTGGAAAATGGGTCTGTTTCCCAGTCTGCAGTTCAGAACTCAGATCAGTCCCTTGGTTACAAACACCTCTCTTCAGGTGAAATAGAAGTGATATGGGAATTTGAGATGTCACTGCTCAAACTAATATTTGGAGTCTCTGGATTGGAAGGGAAGTTTTTTTCATGGACTCACAATGAAATGTTTGCTACAATTGAATTGCTACAATTGGATTGAAATGTCTGGTACAACGACACTGTGTGTGTGTGTGTGTGTGTGTGTGTGTGTGTGTGTGTGTGTGTGTGTGTGTGTGTGTGTGTGTGTGTGTGTGTGTGTGTGTGTGTGTGTGTGTGTGTGTGTGTGTGAGTGTTTGTGTGTGTGTGTGTGTGTGCATGTATGTGTGTGTGTGTGTGTGTGTGTGTGTGTGTGTGTGTGTGTGTGTGTGTGTGTGTGTGTGTGTTAGTGTGTGTGTATGCGTGTGTGTGTGTGTGTGTAAGTTTTTGTGTGTGTGTGTGCGAGTGAGACAGAGACAGAGGTCAGGAGGGAAAGAACAAAAAGGAAATTGCAAGAAACAGTGACATATGCTCAAGCCTGTTTGCCATTGTTGTCATGTTATGAAGCCTGTCAGATCTGGCTTGGCTGTGACGTGGGTCATAAATTGACGTTGGCCATTTATGGCTGCCTGTAATAACTGCTCTTGTCAGAGGGGATACATTGATATTTTCAGTGCCTACAATTTACTTCCTTTTCAGCTGTCAACAGTTGTGAGGGCCCTTCCAGCCCTGTGCTGTAGAGACATTAATACAGACGTTGTCAGGCACCACACACTGAGCTCTGTCAGGTGACAAGAAAATTGCCCTTCTGTCCCTAACGTGGTGTGGGAGCTGTGAATGAGACAGCAGACGTGATGAAATGGTTTCCTTTGAACTTTACTCAGCATTAGTTCAGAAAAAAAAGGTCAATGTTAAAGTTGCTAAAGATGGAGGTCTTTGTTTCGTTCTGTATTTTTGCACAAGAGCAAGATATAGATATAAATCAAAAGCTGCTCTCTGAATAAACACATCTTAGTCAAACAGCAGAGTTAACAAATGACCGCTGTGGCAACTTCTCAAGAGAAAGTTGGATAATACACCATACATTTGGAATAATACACCTTTCATTTTGGATAAAACACCTTTCATTTTGGATAATACACCTTTCATTTGGGATAATATCCCTTTAATTTTGGATAATAGACCTTTTATTTGGGATAATACACCTTTCATTTGGGATAATACACCTTTCATTTTGTACAATAGACCTTTCATTTGGGATAATACACAGTACACCTTTAATTTTGGATAAGTTCTCATGGGAATCTATTTGGGCTTGTAGTTGGAGTGGGCCACATCAGAGGAGATGTTTACTTCTCCCCCACTCTCTGGCTCCTCGGGGTTCCCTGGCCTCCTGGAAGGTGTGCATCTGTGAAAGCAGACCCGTGCCCTAACTCCACAATCACTTCAAGGCCATGCTGCTTTCTGGGCCGGTTCTCACCAGCGAGGAGCCTAGAACAGCTTTCCCACGGACCTCCTCACGGAACAGATGTACAGAAATCATAAATGCCTCTCAAAATCAGCTTTACACAGAAAGGGCTAATAATCATGATTGTTTTCCGAGAGGCTGCTATTATGTTTTATGTCTCTCTCTCTCTCTATGTTCTCTCTCTTCCCTCTCTCTCTCTATCTGTCCTCTCTCTCTGTGTTCTCTCTCTCTCTATCTCTCTCTATATATATCTCTATCTCTCTCTCTTCCCTCTCTCTCTATCTGTTTTCTCTCTCTCTGTTCTCTCTCTCTTTATCTCTTTTCTCTCTCTGTTCTCTCTCTCTCTCTCTTTATCTCTCTCTTGATATCTCTTCCCTCTCTCTCTCTCTCTCTCTCTCTCTATCCTTTTCTCTCCCCCCCCCCCCCCCTCTCTCTCTTCCCTTTCTCTCCCTGGTTTCTGCTTTTTTTAAGTTAACACTACCCTCCCCTTTTCAGTGGATAATTACAGAGAGTGCTGCGATTTAAGATAGGGCACTATTAAAATGCACAGAGAAACACAACGAGTTAGTTAGAATTTCTGTCGTCCATAAGCCAATTCATTAGTCATTTATTTAGTTTTGCAGTT
>NC_137916.1:22953216-23113216 GCF_963457725.1 Sprattus sprattus
TGTGTGTGTGTGTGTGTGTGTGTGTGTGTGTGTGTGTGTGTATGTGTGTGTGTCTTATCCTCAATTACTGTCCTCAAAAATCAATTCCCCATGTGGATAAGTGTCATCTTTCCTGTTAAATAAATAATAATAATGATAAAGAAACAGACACACACACACACACACACACGCACACACACAAACAGTGTACACACACACACACCATCATGTCTACACAATGAAATCTAAACGGCCCTGTCAGAATAAGCGATGAGTAAGAATTGATTGAAGAGCTGTGTATGACAACAAAACCGATTCATATGGTCCAGACATTCATTTAAGTCTGTTAGCCATGACTCATCCTCTCTGGTTGTCCGTGATGTGTCAGGATACAACAGTAAACACAAACAAACACATGCACACATGCACGCACAAACACACTCAGACACACACCTACAAACACACACACAAACACACAAAAACACACACACAAACACACACACACACACACACACACACACACACACACACTCACACTCACACGCACGCACACACAGAAGCCACCAGCACCTGCAAACAGCCACACACAAGGAATGGTAAAAAGGTATGAAAGACCCATTTGCTCTCTTGTCCGAAAAAAGGTTTCTAATGCAGACACAAACATTGTGGTTCTGATGTAAATGAGCATAAAGTTTATTATAGTATTATTATTATTATCAAAGAGATTTAGCTTAATCCCCCCCAAGAGCCCCAAGTGTCAGTTTCCTCTCAAGGGTAAGAACTTTCCCAGCACCACCTGACTCAAAAGGGTGGCCCATCTCTTTTGGATCCGTTCAGGCCCTCAGGTTGTTTACAGTGGGCTGTGAACGAATGGTAGTAGTTCAAGTTCAAAGTTCAAAGTTCAAAGTACTTTATTGTCATTGTCACAAAGACAACGAGACAGTTAGAGGCAGCAACAGACTTCTTCCACAGCTAAATAATAATAAATAACAATTAATAAATATCATACATTTCCAAAAAAGCAATATATCTACATATTGAGGTGCATCAAGAGGAGAATAGAAGAGGACAGTGGCACTGTGTAGGAGGTAGCAGGTCAGGCTTCACTCCAGTCAGACAGGGTGAAGCTGAGTGTTTTTGGAGCTGTTTGTGTTTCTCTCAAGAGACCGTATACATCTCTTCATGTCTCTGCCGCCACATAACCAACCAACAGATGGCTGGTCATCGCCCCGGGTGTCGGTGTGTTTGTTCAACAGATGGCTTGTCATCGCCCCGGGGGTCGGGGTGTCTGTCCGACAGCCTGCAGACGTCCTGTGTCACACTATCAGAGGACTGCATGGTCTCAAGGAGGGTCCTCAAGGCCCTGCTCTCTACATGTCTCTGTTCTCTCATGCACGCACACGCTCATACACACGCACACACACACACACACACACACGCACACGCTCATACACACGCACACACACACACACACACACACACACACACACACACACACACACACACACACACAGCACACAGCACACACACACACACAATCATGCACACACACACACTTAAACATGTACACACACATACATGCACACAAACATACATGCACACACACACGCACACACACACACACACACACACACAAACATTCATGTACACACACACACACACAAACATGCATACATGCACACACACATACATGCACACACACACAAACGCACACATACATGCACACACACATACACATACAACACACACACACACACACACACACACACACACACACACACACACACACACACACACACACACATATACATGCTGTCCGACAGCCTGCAGACGTCCTTTTTCACACTATCAGAGGATTGCATGGTCTCATGGAGGGTCCTCAAGGCCCTGCTCTCTACATGTTTTCTCATGTGTGCACACACACGCACACACACACGCACACACACACACACACACACATACATACATGCACACACACACATTCGCACACACACACAAACACTTATACATGCACACACACATACATGCACACACACACACACGCACACACACACTAACATACTCACAAACACATACACAACACACACATACACGCTCGGACAGCCCTCAGGGAGCACTGATAACTTATAAATAACGCGTGCAGATCGGCCTGATAGCTGCTGCTGGGTTGTTATGGCGGTGACTAATATCAGCCTTTGCTGCTCTCGACTCGAGGGCAACTCTCCTGTGCCTTCTCCAGACTCACACACACTCACACACATACACACACACACACACACACACACGTGCGGAGCCATGCATGACGGTTCGTTACTGCAGCAGTTTTCCTCTTGCGACTCCGGTCCGGCGGCCTGTGGTACTCATGCAATGCGCTGCCTCAGTCGTGCAGTGTGGAAACGGGCACAGAATGTTCTGGATCCTGACAGTGGGTCGTGACACATTCACACACGCTGAATATCCTGACCGCATTCTCCACAATCAGGTGACAGGCAACAGGACAGAATGTTCAAAACACAAATGAGGCGCCATGACTCAGTACCCTGTGTTGACACTGAGATGCACCCGCTGCATTCAAATCAGAATGCCCTTAGCGCAATCTATTGCCCTGCTATAGAATGCTCTCGGGGGGCAGAAAGTTAGATCTGTATGAAATCCTCATCAGTTGGTTTGTTTTCATTTTTTTTTTTATCTATGGGGACAGGGGTAGGTTGACCTTAGGTCTCCCCACTAAGGGCCAGAGGTAAGGGGGGCGGGGGAGTTTATCAAATAGGGCACTTTGTACAGTACTAATGGAATTAGTCAAATCAGTCACACTATGAAAGGCTACCAAACAAACCATATCATACACATCAACACTGCGAATATATAGTGTTGCACTGTGCTGCTGTTTTGTGTGAAATAATATAAAATCAGTCTCTGCATCACCAAGTTAGTACAGAATGGTGATTTTTTTTGTTGTTGGTGTGTGTGTGTGTTTGTGTGTGTGTGTGTGTGTGGGGGGGGGGGTTGCTAGGCTAAAGCTAGGACAGCCACTGTGTTTACATTCATCTGAGCCGCAAGATCAGATGAAAATGAGGTAATTCCACTAACTTCTAGTAGCCAAACGGTTAGTCTGAACTCTGACAGCTGATACTGATTATTCAGTCAAGCACGTGTAGGTGATTGTGAGTTTCACCCCATACTGAGAGAGGGCATCAGTATCAGTGCATCCATCTCAGAGGACCCACAGTACTATTATCAGTGAGTGAAAAGGTGTGAATGACCTCCAGCACTCCTGCTCCATACTTACACCTGCTGAGGTACTTAGGAGAAGTACTTAGGATACTTATTTTTGGAACATTGACACCAGCAATTACTTCCAATGCCTCTACCAAGAACTGTCAGTAGGTTTAATGGGTTTTGGCAAGAGGGCAACTGGTCATAGACTTTAGGAAAATGTACCAGGAAGAAGGCAGGGAGATGAGCCTCTGAAATGGTCCTCACACTTTGACTTCCAGGACACTGCATTTGATTGCCAGTAGAGGATTGTCTGACCCTTATCTCACTTGACATTGGCCTGTAATCAGCAAAATGTCAGATATGTGTGTGTGTGTGTGTGTGCTTGCGTGGTTGTGTGTGTGTGCGTGTGTGCGTGTGTGCGTGTGTGCGTGTGTGTGTGTGTGTGTGTGTGTGTGTGTGTGTGTGCGTGTGTGCGTGTGTGTGTGTGTGTGTGTGTGCTTGTGTGTGCATGTGTGTGTGTGTGTGTGTGTGCATGTGTGTGTGTGTGTGTGTTTGTGCTTGTGTGTGCATTTGTGTGTGTATGTGTTTGTGTGTTTGTGTATGTGTATGTGCTCGTGTGTTTGCGATTGTGTGTGTGAGTGTGTGTGTGCGTGTGTGTGTGTGTTTCTGTGTGTACACTCATGTCTGTGTGTGTGTTCGTAAGACTGATTTGCATTTTCAGGAACATTGTGATCCGACCCTCAATTGACCCTGGTATTAACCTGTCTGCCAGCATCTCAGGCCCCTGCCGAGTTATCTAGTAAAACAATTAAAGGTCTGTGTATTTGAGCACGCATCTGTCTTATTGCCTCCACTTTCCAGGAATCTGACTCAGTGGACCGTGGCCCAGAGAGCCAACACCATCACAGGGCAATCAGACATCACAAGCTCTTAGGCCAACTCTTTTATATGACCCCTCACCGGCTCACAGGCTCAAGATGGCAGTCATTGTACGCTGATTGTGCTGAGTCAGGTCTATTCCAGTTTTTATACTGGCTCATGCTTTTAGCTCCTTCTCTACTGTGACAGTACACACTCACCCCCACAACCCCAGTCTCCGCAACCTAAACAGACATGCTAGCAACAGATGTTAAAGCGCCCATTGGTTTTAGCCATCTTGCTACACACTGACCCTCCGACACCTAAACAGACATGCTAGCAACAGATGCTAGCGGCGCCCATTGGTTTTAGCCTCCTTGCTAGCACGCTCACCTCCCATCCCAGAGGCTTAGAGTTTGAGTCAGGTGTGGGACTGTGTGTCCACACCACGCAAGTTACATTAGTGCCGTGACCCAGATTGGGAGTGAGGTTTAGGGGGAAGAGTGTGACGGTTACGTTAAGAGCCGGTGTGTTGTGTACACAAGCACTCTAATGTTCATTTCTGTATCATGTTAGTCCGGGATGACTGCATTGCTCTCACACCGTAGGATGCTGCGTGTTAGCCCATGGCAGAGTAGATCTGGAGGACATCCATACTTCACCATCAGTGCTTTTAATGCTGGGCTTTCAGACCGCTGACCCTCCTCAGATTGCACTGGTGTCATAAGAAAAGAATCTCGGCGTGTCTATGTTTTACTTCCTCAAAAGAATTCTCACACATTGGCAGGTAGTGGTGAACTATTAAGAGTTAGAAAGTACAAGTAAGTAAGAGATGGTTAGAACAATACAAGTTTTAAATCTAATTCTAAATGTATGGTCATTAATTGGATTCGTGGGATTTGTTACTACCAATCAAATCAAATCAAATCAAATCAAGAAACGAGAGAGTCAAATACATACATTTATCTGCTTGACATGTTTTATAAGGTGCAGTTCCACGGTCATGGTGCTTTTCAGTTGTACGGGAAGACATTTGGCTCCCTCTAGTGGTCATTATGAGTTCACAACGTGCGAGAGCTGTTTTTCTTACCAAGCATTTGGCAGTGTTTTAAAGTTATCAGAAAAATAAATCTGCGTACCGGTATACATTTTTTCACAAGTGACAATTTTGTCCACTTCACCTACTGTCAAATGACAAAAGATTATACACCAAAATTCTTTATCTACCCATCAACAATGGCTCTTTTTCCATCATCTGACAAATGGTCCTGTGAGAATATCATGAAATATAGTGGGAATAAAACAGTATGTAAGAGTTAGCGTGTGTGTGGCTTTGGAGAACTTTAAATTCTTCTATGTAGACAAGTGAAAAAAACAAACAACAACATATTTTCCTTAAGGAGTAGGGCACTGCAGTATTGGCAATGTTACAGCAATTCTGCACCACATATATATAGAATAGAATAGAAAAGAATAGACTTTATTTGTCATTGTGCATTAGATACACAACGAAATTTGTTTGTGCAAACACTAAAAAAAGTGCAGTTGTGCTGGGTGGAGGGTAGGAGGGTAGTGTGATTATTAAGTTCTGTGATGGCCCTGGGGATGAAACTGTTCTGTAGTCTGGAGGTGAGGGCTGTAGTGGCCCGGTAGCGCCTGCCAGAGGGTAGCAGGGTGAAGGGATGGTTTGCGGGGTGAGTCTCATCCTTTAAAATGACACATGCTCGACGGAGGCAGCGCGTCCTAAAGATGTCGTCCAGGGGACAGTGTTGGGGAGGTTACTTTAGAAATGTAATTCGTTACAGTTACAGGTTACCCTGTTAAAAATGTAATAGTAGTGTAACTATTTGAATTACTTTATCTGAGTAACGTAACTAATTACTTTTTGATTACTTTTTGATTACTTTTCAATTTCTGTGATACATTTCTGGTAGGTTGTTAGCAACTGAAATTCAGATCGCTGCATGCACAGGCATGTAGGCCTACTAGCAGACGTGATGGCGCTGTAGACGTGATAGAGACACAGAAAGTTCTGGATCAAACTATTGTGGAGGGAAATGACAACGGGGGTGTTTGTACAGTAGCCAGAAAAACATGCAAAACAGTTTTTTGTTTTTTTTTAAATATACATTTGAGCAAGGTTTTGCTGACAGTATTAAGATGTAATTCAAATTGTAATTTTGAAAAATGTCGTAAGTAACTGTAATTGAATTACACATTTCTCTCCAGTAACTGTAATGTATTAGTGTTACATTTATTTTGTAATTAAATTACGTAACGCAATTACATGTAACTCGTTACTCCCCAACACTGCCAGGGGAGGCTGTGGAAATCCAACTATTCTCTCAGCAGACCTTATGACTCGACTGAGGGATTTCCTGTCCTTGTCTGTGCAGTTGACGTACCATGCAGTGATACAGTATGTGATCACACTTTCAATACAGCAGTGGTAAAAAGTCTTAAGCAGCTCGGGAGACACATATACTGTGTGTGTGTGTGTGTGTTTGTGTGTGTGTTTGTGCTTTATTATGCAGTGAGCATACAGTCTGATGCTGCCAGGCATAAACATAAACAGGAATGGACTGAAACACACTCACACAAACACACACACACAAACATACAAACACACACATACACACTACTTTAAATGTAATACACTCAAGACCAGACACACCAAACAGGACAGATCCTGTCATCGCTTTGAGTGTGTGTGTGTGTGTGTGTGTGTGTGTGTGTGTGTGTGTGTGTGTGTGTGTGTAAATAAAGGAAAACTCTTCCTGATATGGAAAACTGTACGCTAAAGGGACACTGTAACACTGGATTGCAGTGAAGCTAATGATTATTATCGCCATGTGTGTTTGAAGGTTAGTCTTTCACGAGCCGAGCCTCAAGTCTCAAGTCTCCATTTATCCTAAATGGCAGTATTCATATTTAAAGAAACGTGACTCTCTAATGTACTCCAAGGAATGACAAGAATAGTCTGTTTAATATATGTGTGTACGTGCTCTACCAACACAGGTGTCATTGTTCTTCTTAGCTCAGGCATTCCAACATGGCTTGGCATATTTCAAATAGCTCTGAACAAAAGCCAAAACCCTTCTCCGTGAATAAACACTGCAGCAGATCTGTCTGTCAGCCAAATGGAGAACACAAATCCTCATTGTTGATCATTAAAACAAGTTATAATACTAATAACTAGAACAACAACAATAACAACAACAACAACAGAACAGTCTTGGGGGAAATCTAAGAGGTACTGTGTCCACAGACAACCTTGAATGCTGTCACTAAATAAAAGCCCAATGGCCTGGGTACAGTGATTAGACTGGCTGTGAGCCATGGGCAGTCAGCGCTGAACTGGACTACTCCTGCTGCCAGTTGAATAGTGCTGAGAGCAGCATCTACAGGTCATTCTCAAGCCCTGCATGTACTGCAGCAGCACAGAAGCCTCTGAGGGACTCAGGCCGTGCTGCGGGGTGCGAGCAGCAGACTGCACAAGGCTGGAGACTTCTATTGACCCAGCTGCAGCATGCTTTTATCACCCTGGAGGCTGTAGAATGGAACCACAGAAACCTGGGGTTGGCCATGATTTCACAGAGTGTTGTGAGAGTATGTCCTGCCCTGCACTGGACTGCACAAGCTAGGGGTAATGTCCTCTACTCAGAAACAATAGTAGCAGGTTTAGATGATGACTCGCTGACAAACAATTTTTGTCGCTTTGAGTACTTTGCCACCTTTTGCTGTGACCAAGTCCAGTTGGTGTAACAGTTTTCATAAAAACAGATTAAGATTAAGAGAATGAATTGGCTCCTTGGAGGTTAAAGGTTAAAGTTTAAAACCCCGCTACTGCTACTGCGAGGTAACATTAGCATAGCGGTTCAGGGGTGGGTGGCCTTTCAAAATGTCCGCCAGCAATGTTGGGGAAAAAAGTGATACAATGTGGAGAACTGTGAGAACAATGTCAGCCCTCATCATGTGGTTCCAAGCAGACTGTAATATCTTTGGCAAAGCAGGATGCCCTGCTGTAATTTAATGGAAGCGTGCCTTTTGCCAGAGTCAGACTCTAGATACTCCTCAGTCCACCACTGTGAAATGGTTCATCTACAAGCATAATGATAAAGTGATGGATTTGATTTGGTCTGTGGACTCCGACTCCCAGAAAACCTCGGAGTGGACACCGACTCCCAGAAGACCTCAGAGTATACAGCAGCCCGGGTCACCCAAGGCCCATGTTCTTCCCTTTCAGAGATCTTCTCTCAAGCCAGAGGTCAGGTCATATTTTAAGGCACTAAAAAGATTGATCGACAAGTTACAGATTGATTATATGCATTTACATGCTCTTTGAAATACTTAAACATGTTCGTCTCATTGCTCTGATAGAGGCAGCGGGAGGGGAAGGAGATCTTAAGGAGACTGAAAGAGCAGCCCATGGGTCTATAAAGGACTCTAACACTTGATGCACCTTAATATGGAGATATATGGAGATATATTGCTTTTTAATTTTTTTTTGTTTTATGTATGATATTTATGAATCTATTTATTAATTGTTATTTATTATTATTTAGCTGTGTAAGAAGTCTGTTGCTGCCTCTACTGTCTCGTTGTCTTTGTGGCAATGACAATAAAGTACTTTGAACTTGAACTTTGAACTATACCAAAGATGCAAGATGAAGAGAGCCGATCACAGAGCTTATTTCAACTGGTCATCACATGCTGTTTGATGCTCATTGTCCTGGACATATCATGAAATCCTTGATATATTTTGTTCCTAAAAAAATAACCACTAAGACGTTGCCTTTTAATGCATTTTAGTTCCTTTCTTTTCTCTGTTTCAGTGCTCAGTGTCAGCTGTGGTAACTGTAAAAATCGACTGTAATTTTGTCCTGAACTCTATGTCAAAGTCGATATAAAAGTCGATATTAATGAATCAGGAATGCTGATGTGTAGAACAGAGGAATCCAAAGCCAAGCACAAACTAAGGACATTCTTAAGTTGGCAGGATATTCACAAAAACACAGAATGCTCCAAGAGGGTACGTAATTCTACTGACTACTATTAGTGTTGTAGATATAAAGTATGTAACTCACTTATGACACTACAGAATGATAAACTGTCAAAACAATTAGACAAGGTTATTGGTCTAAGTTTCAGCCTCACCCTGCACCTGCCCCTAAGTAACATACCATAGTTACTTCACTGATAGCATGTGAACGCAAACCATCCGTTTACATTATTCGCCTGTCAACAGCAGTTGATATTGTATAAGCAGCCAAACGTACACATGTGTGTGTGATTAGATATGGCACAGAACATTGTAGACTTCACTTGGGTTTGTCTGAGTTTGCCGCCGCTGTGCCCAATTCTCCCACTAGGTGGCAACATGAGCCAGTATCAGACAGGAGAAAGAAAAAGTGGAAATGCTTTGTATTAGTATGTTGCAGACCTTCTTCAATGTGGTGGCATCGAACTACCACAGAAATACAACTATCAACACAAATGAGATCACAAACTAACCAATCCTTTAAAATTCAACAAGAATATGCTAATTTCTATTATAATGCCTAAAATGATTATGACACTATAGTGACTTCTTAACAGCATGTACCAAATAAAGATCATTTTTCCTAATCTGCTATGAAAGGTTCTCGTTGACACTATTGGATTTGAGTGTGTGTTATTTGTATTACAGCAGCATTAACATTCGACATTCGTGCCTCTTGAACCATCAAACTAAAGAAAAAATAGTTCTCCCACCTTATCTCTTACAAGTCAACTACTTACATTTTCTGGACCGCGGTCAAAAACATGTTTATGCAAACCTTTTTTGGTGCAAGTAAAAACACCTAAATAAGCACTACCAGAATTAACACTGAATGTAGTCCAGTTGAATACATGACATTTATACGGATCATGACTTAATTGTTCTTTGATGAATGAAGGAATTTATCCATGAGTCCAGACACAGTTTTGTTTTTTGTTAGTTACAATGTCTGCTTGTATGTGAGTATCTTTGCGCTGCTTGAAAATTACTTTTCCAGTAGCCTACATTGAGTGCAGATGTTTTTGTTCCGCTTTTAACAATGTTCAACTGATCAACAGAAGGTAACAAAGTTGTTCAGATTTAGCCTCCTGAGATAAAAGAAAGATTTAGCTAAACTAAGGAGTCCTTAAGTGGTGATCAGTTACGCTGAGAGAGAACGCTGCATTACTGCATCAGGCAACATATCTGAATGCAAGTGTGCCATCTTGACATCTTGACGAAGTTTGAATTTAAGCGGGGGAATCCACCTGTCCATTACAGAACAGGCAGTCAACATATTAGATCAAGCCGGAGAGATACATGCACAACCAGAGGAACCATACACCACACACACACACACACACACACACACACACACACACACACACACACACACACACACACACACACACAGACAGACATACATACATACACTCACAGGCAGACACATACACACACACACACACACAGAGAGAGAGAGAGAGAGAAAGACACACTCACTCACAGGCAGAATCACACACTCAGGCAGACACACACACTCACAGAAGGTATTCATCATTGCCAGCTAAATCAACACAGGTGAACATATCAATGTAACGACATAACATCCAAATGAAAACATTGCCTATTGAAAGCAACAGTTGGGAGTTTGGTTTAGAAGTAGGCCTACATCTTGCATTACAGTTTCAGAGCTCTTTCTGGTGGAATTTTTTCCCCCCTTTACTTCCTGAGAAAGAAGGTTCTACCAAACATCTCTTCAAGGGCAGTTGATGTATCAGTTCAATAGAATTCCATGTAGGGATGCACAGATACCATTTTTGTTTAGACCGAGTTCAAGTATGAGTAGGCTACTTACACCTGAATACCGACATGAGTACTTAATAATTTGCCTATGGTCTTCTTTCAATGTATCCTACCCAACTGTTTCCAGGAGGCATAGGGCAGTAAAAATGAGCAGATAGTCATAAAATCTTGCTCTCAGCTGTCTGCTGTAGGCAAATCGGAAAGGGGAACACAAAATTACAGAACACCTTCTGAATGCAACCAGAAGTTTAAAGTAAAGCGTTGCTATGAAGTGGTATCGATGCATGGTATCGGAGAATTTTTATGAGTATGAGCACTGTATCGGTCCGATACCTGATACCTGTATCGGTGCATCCCTACTTCCAAGCCTACAAAACATCAGGACATGGCTCAGAATTAGCCTACCTAAGGACTAACATGCCAATCTTAAAGAACATCAAAGGTCTGTGGTCGGAAACTGGAAAACGTAGCTTACAATCAGCTACCAAACAATACCAAGTCTCATCGTAAAACACTCAGTCACAGCTCGAGCAAATTATCTATATTTGATGTGATGAAGTCATCTCTATTCCTCAACTAAAAAAGAAAAATTGATTTCTGAGTTAACTGGCATACATCAACGCAAATAACCTTAGGACCAATTAAAACTAACCGGAAATGTGGCATCAAGCTTTATTGGTCAACGCTCTGTGCGTTGTCCTGACTCAGGACTCCTGAGTTGTGTAGTTTACTAATCTATTAATTGAACACCACCACACAAAATTCAAACCATCCTTTAACTGACTACGCTATTTTGTATTTCCTGCCCTCTCTCAAATCATGTTATTTCCTCTTCCTTTCCAATTTAGAAGTCTAAGCACAGGCTAATGTCAGATCCAGTGAGTGGGCGGGACTTTCGGTTCTCTGTGCCTGTACCGACCATTAAAAAAAATCTGTTGAGTGGAAGTACTGTGGAAGCCAGCTAACGTAAGCTAGGGCTAACGCCGTAGCCAATTTGCCCAACCGAGGCAGGTATTTTTAGTTGGAAGGATAAAGAAACAACTAAAGGGAGCACACGCTTCCGATGCTCGTATTTCCTCCTGGATATCTCAATGGTTTCTTCGTTTTGAATCGGAAACCATTCTGGACACCTAGCTTGCTAGTTGGCTAACGTTAATTCTCACGGACACGTTTCATCATTTAAAACACAAAACCGAATGTTGTTTTTGTCATGAGTCCGGCCGGGTGTTCTCATGTGAACGGTTTTAAAGTGGACAATTGGAAGCAAAATCTACGAGTCATATATCAGTGCTTTGTATGGAGTGGGACTGCTGAAACGAGAAGACGCAAGGTAAAACATATAAACTGGCTGGAATACCATTAACGTTAGCTAGCTATGTAAGCTAGCTAGCTAAGTTACCAAATCTATCTAGCTATAAGGGGATAGGAAATATCTAACGGTACATACAGACGTTACAAACGACGCCCCACACAGTTTGAAGCACTCCACATGTACACCCAAATGCAAGAATGACTCGGTCCTATTCAATGTCTGTCTCAATGCAGTCTTCTCTCGTTAGCCAAATGGCTAGCTGGTGCAACCACTGGTGAGCCCGAACTGGAAACGGTTACTGTGAATACAAGGACACTGCTGGCCAGTAGAAAGCAGAGGTGCTGAGCTTAAGATCATGCCAGAGCAGGTTAACGTTAGCTTGCTATTCATAGCTAGGTTAGTAATCAAAGGCTGTGCATCATCTATTAAACTGAAGGCATATAGCTAGGTGGTAAGCGCAAGCTCGAGGAACATTTAGGCTAATTGGTTGGGTCCCAGGGACGGCATCTTTCATTGCTTCGCAGCAGCAGCTAGCTATGTTGTAGGATTGCAGTGTTGCCGAGTTTGTTGCATGTTGGTGCCTACGCTGCCCAGGATGCAGATGAAACATGAAAGGAAACACTGGCGTTAGTTTGCCGAATCAAGTGAACATCCTGATAGCTTGCTTTATTGCACCCAAAGATGTAGAAAACAGGGAGCCTACAATATAGGTATATTATTACACGTACGTTGATTTTCATCTCGCATTCACAACGACCCATACACCTTAAAACATAGCTAATAATAGCTAACCGGATAGCAAGGCTCACGAGCTGCGCTTTGTGAATAGGAAGAATCCCTGTAATCGGGCCGTTTTGAGTCACTGGTGCATGGGTTTTTTCACTCTTCAAACCGGTTATTTTAATACAATATCCTGCTACATTCCATATCATTACGTAAGCATAAATTAAACGTGTCTTGTGTCCATTTACTACTGCTCGGATCCGTGAAAGAGGGACTGTGAATTGACATTTGCTTCAGGCACAGAGGCGCCAAGCTAACGTTAACTACAACGCCCATATTTTCTTCATTGATGTGATGCCGTATTGTATCTAACGTAGTGAAATTACATCCATAACACCGGAGGTGACTGAGAAAGTAATTATGTGTCCACAGTTATTATGTGTCCCATGATCGCCCAGTCTGCATTGTTGAGGGATAACATGCACCCTTTTCCCCCCATTCACCTCGTGTTTGAACGCAGCGGCGAGAACAACACACTTCACTTTGTTTCGCCATCTGCGCTTAAACCACCCCCGCACTATGACATAATCCTTGGTTAGCTGTCGCGCTCGTCCAGTATGTGGCTGTTTCCTCCTGTGCAATTTCAGGGAATTGTAATGATGGCAATTCTGTTCACATGCAAGGGAGCGCTTCTAAATCGTCTCACCGACTTGACTTGAGTGCCGAGCCATAGTTGTGTCATGTTGTTTCACATGTAAGGGTCCAATAGACTCTGGGTCCTCTGAATGTTTTGCCATTAATTATAACAGTCTTCATGTTTTTCCACTTATAAGTATGTCATACTTTGTCACAAGCAAGCCCAGCACATCTTAAATGTGTCACACATTTTTATTTCGTTGTTGATGGGCTAGGTTCTTCAGAATGATGCCGGATGGACAGCACTGGTGAGTTCAACCCCCATATGCACTGACAACTGTAGCGGTGATCTGAAAAGGCCAGACAAACATTCTCTTTCTTCCCCCTTTCCCTCTTCCCTCCTACCCAATTTCATGCAAAGCCCTGTCTTACTACATAACCAGCGAAGGCCTTCAACATATATTGACATAGATAGTTGTTTGTGTAGAAGGATTTGTGAACATGTTAACTGTAATTAAGACCAGGTAATACTGACTGTTCCTAGTGGCGGTGGAAAGACAAACACAGTTTGTGTAGCCGCATTCAAACTATGCTGTCTGTCTGAAGGGCGGGCCACCCAAGGTTTATGTATTTGTTTTTTTTTGGGGAGTTTTCCAGCACCTTTCATCTTGAGACACACCCCCAATCTCGCACCACGACATGCACGTACGTTCATATGAACAAAAAAATTACGGAGGATGGTTAACTGAAGTCTTCTGTATCTGATTTGCATCTACCCTCTATCAATGACCTGTATCATAGTCCTATTTGAGTGGTGTGCAATCAAACTTCACAGAATGTATGTTTAGTAATGAAGATAAGCAGAGCTTCCTAAGCTACTTCTACTTCCCTACATGGCTATTGTTAGTGGAGATAAGACCAAGCAGAGCATACTGGCTAAAGCACCACAGGGTCTCCCACAGATTCCTCTCTTCATAGAGGGCTGCATTCATCTCCCAGCTAACCTCGTCAGCCAGTCAGGTATGTGTGTGGGCATCAAACAGGTCTCCAAGGCAACTACCTGCAAATGCTCCTAACAGACGGCCGTATGTGATTTCTACAAGGTTGGCCACAGCTCATTTAAAATAGTTGCTCACGTAACTGACAGCTTATGTGAGAACTGCACACATTTTAGCATGCTACATCTTGACGATTGATTGGTTTGTAGGACAAAGCAGGAGACCCAATCAAAAGCTCTGGATAGATGTTTGTGCCTAGCCCTGCTCTTCCACGATTTCCACTGCTTGTCGTTCATGCTTCATCAGAAATGATGACATGTAGACTGTGGAAGTCAAAGCAATATGCCAGCTGCTTCGCTTGCCATGTTAGCAGACTCGCAGTGTGCTTGAAGATGTCGCTCTCACGGCCAAGCGAGGGGGATCATTAAAGTAAGTGTGTCCCTAAATGAGAGCTCATAGCCCAATACCAACATGGCAGTTTTATTCTAAAACAATCATGCATTGCAGACAGTTCACTGGCAGTCACAGACACGGCGAAAAGGCTGACATAATTAACACAGACAGATCCGAGCCTCTCTCAAGTCATAATTAAAAGTCTCTCGGAATTCTCCCGAGTTGCCGGGGGCCTCCTTTCCTCGTGAGCCAGTTCCGTCTATTCTGAACTTGGGACTGCGCCCATCAGGTCCAGATCCTCTGGGTTCTAACTCGCTACTCGTGAACCAGATCTTCTAGGTTCTAGCTCACTACTCGTGAACCAGATCCTCTGGGTTCTAGCTCACTACTCGTGAACCAGATCCTCTGGGTTCTAGCTCACTACTCGTTAACCAGATCCTCTGGGTTCTAGCTCCCTACTCGTGAACCAGATCCTCTGGGTTCTAGCTCACTATCCGTGAACCAGATCCTCTGGGTTCTAGCTCACTAGCCGTGAACCAGATCCTCTGTGTTCTAGCTCCCTACTCGTGAACCCTGCCAGCAAGTCTGCTTAAAGCGTGTGCTCAACGTATCCTCCCCATCTGAGTGCAGTGTGTGGGTTCAGGTGATTGCTGGGTAATCAGTGGAAACCCTGTGCTCTCTGAGAAAAAAACCAAGGCTTGTTTCCACACAACACGTCAAGAGTGCTGGTGTTCAGGCATGAGAGAAGTCAGGCTGGTGAGTGGAAAGGAGCTGAAACCGCGCACTCACTATTGGTCACCTGATAAACACACAGCCAATCGACCACATCTTAGCCTGAAATCGTCTTTTTAACGAAAGAATACATACATTACATTTAGTCATTTAGCTTTAGCTTTTGACCAAATCGACGTACTAGGGAGAGAACAGTCAAGCTACGAGCAATAGAGCCCTAGTGTAAGAATAAATCCTATTATACATAAGAAATAGAAAGAAAGTGTAGGAATGTAACTGCTGTAAGTGCAAGTTAAGTACAAGTAGAAGTGCAAGTAGGAAGGGAGGTGCTCTCTGAAGAGTTGGGTCTTCAAGAGCTTCTTTAAGGTAGAGAGGGACGCCCCTGCTCTGGTAGTGCCAGGCAGAAAACAAAATGTCTGCTTGTTTTTCCAGGTACTCCTAAACAAGTCACGGGGTATTAAAAGTTATAGAGACTTATCACAGCACAGAAAAAGGTTATCTTCATGCCTGATTATGATTTAGATCTTAAACACGGGCTAACATGATTTGGGGGGTTAAATACATTTACCTCCAGACTAGAAGGTTCTAGAAAAAATAAAACAAAAACACAGAAAAATGTCAGTGTCTTCTGTTGATTGGCTGGCTTAAGAAAGAACTATTTCCTGTCATACCTCTTATCACAATTAGCTTATTCAGTTTTCATTCAGTTGTGTGTGTGTGTGTGTGTGTGTGTGTGTGTGTGTGTGTGTGTGTGTGTGTGTGTGTGAGTTAGAGAGAAAGGAAGAAATAAGATGGAAAGAAAGAGAAAGAGCTCTGTAATGGTATGAGCTGTGTTTCGGTGTTCTCTGATTATGTGCTCTCTTGTGCAGTTGGGAACAGTGTGTGTGTCTGTGCTCAGTCCTGTTTTGTGGTTTGCAGAAGGAATGCAGGTTGACCATCACATGATCTGCAATGGCCTCTTGCAAAGCCACTGGGTGTCTGCCTGTCTGCCTGTCTGCCTGTCTGTCTGTCTGTCTGTCTCTCTCTCTCTCTCTCTCTCTCTCTCTCTCTCTCTCTCTCTCTCTCTCTCTCTCTCTCCTATCAGTTTGGTCCTCTCTTCCCTGAACAAATGTGGGTCCAGTGTTGTTGTAAGGGTTATTATGTTTGGTGCCAGTTCATCAGGAGAGCCTTTTGGTAAGCATCTGCAGTAGTTGGGCCCAGTACCCTGCTGCAGTGGCTGGACCCGGTACCCTGCTGTAAGCAGCTACAGTGGCTGGACCCGGTACCCTGCTGCAGTGGCTGGACCCGGTACCCTGCTGCAGTGGCTGGACCCGGTACCCTGCTGCAGTGGCTGGACCCCGTACCCTGCAGTAAGGTCAGCTGCAGTGGTTGGGCCCAGTACCCTGCTGTAAGCAGCTGCAGTGTCTTGACCCAGTACCCTGCTGTAAGCATCTGCAGTGGTCGGACCCGGTACCCTGCTGTAAGCAGCTGCAGTGGTCGGACCCGGTACCCTGCAGTAAGGTCAGCTACAGTGGCTGGACCCAGTACTCTGCTGCAGTGGTCGGACCCGGTACCCTGCTGTAAGCAGCTGCAGTAGTTGGACCCAGGACCCTGCTGTAAGCAGCTGCAGTGGTTGGACCCGGTACCTTGCTGTAAGGTCAGCTCTGAGCTCCACTGGCCTTTTGCCATTCAGGAAACACAACTAAAACACAAAAGTGTCTTAACATGCACATGTGAGGTCTATGCATGTGTTTAATAATACTCATACATAGTCAGCATGATCTAACAAGTCTCTTGTCCTTCCTTCAATCTGTGTGTGTGTGTGTGTGTGTGTGTGTGTGTGTGTGTGTGTGTGTGTGTGTGTGTGTGTGTGTGGGGGGGGGGGGTTCTGTCTATGTGTGTGTGTAACTGAGTGTGTGTGAGTGGGCTGTGGTTTTATTTCCAGGAAATCCAGAGTCAGGAGAAGAGATTTCGCCAGAGCAGGAATGTACTTCCTCTCAGAACTCAAGGAGGCTTTGTATTAGATGTGCGTGGGTGTGGGTGTGTGTGTGTGTGTGTGTGTGTGTGTGTGTGTGTGTGTGTGTGTGTGCGTGCGTGCCTCTCCACCTGCCGTTGTAAGCATGTCGCTCAGATGACTACAGGGATGATAGGCACTCTGTCACCCTAAAAAAGACAGTATGCCCCCCTAGCCTCCCATGTCAGCTGCTCAGCTGTGGCATGTACTGTCTGTGGCCAGCTTCAAGGGTCTGGAGCAATGCAAGGTTTCAACCTCTGGGACCTCTGGCTGTAAAAGTCCTGTGTGTGTGTGTGTGTGTGTGTGTGTGTGTGTGAGACAGGGTGAGAGTGTGGGGGATGCTAACTTAACATTCTCTGGAATTTTAACATGAGCTGTCTGGAAATGTTGTTCCCCAAGCACTCTGACCACGCAGCCCGACTCGCTGACTCCAGCAGACCATCAGCCAGACACTGATGCCTCTGCCTTATCTGTTGCAGGCAGCAGCAGCAGTCTGTTGCACTACGTAAGACACAGTGCCTTTGGTGATACTAACTTTTGGGTGTACTTCATAGTAGACATGCGGGGGTGGGGTGGGGGCGTAGGTTGAGTATCTGAAATGTGTAAACAGTGTTTGTGTCTGAGTATGTGCTGACATTTTTAAAGGCGTGGTTTGTGAGTAAAGTTTTTGAGAGCTTTCATTGGTTCCCTGAGCTGTGTCAGGAACCCAGCTAACAGTTGATTTCATCACACAGCTTTCATACGCCCAAGAAAATGGATGGATGGATGGATGGATGGATGTGGATAATGCTGGAGATGAATGGTGTTTCCAAAAGATGGTTTATAGACTTATAGAGCTGTTCCACACACCTGACTTTAGACCAATCCCGAAGCAGAAAGCAGTCAGCCAGTTTAACACGCCACCAGATGGCCCAGAGAGCAGTCAGTTTAACACGGCACCCCGAAAGCTACAGAGAGAATAGGCCTACAGCGTGTGTGGTTGTCATGGCAGCAGTGGATCGCTAAGGCAAGGAGTGGCCCTCCACTGAAGCCCAGGTGAAGTTGGGTCACACTCCGCAGAAGAGCTCATCCATGTGAGTGTGAGTGTGTGCACAGGCGACCTCATCCATCCCTTTGTCGTGCACCGTTATCATAATACCACCAGTAGTTCTGAATACTGCAGTGGGAAAGCACTAATAGCAAGGACATGCTTAGAGCCATAATCTAATTCAGATGGATGGATAGATAGAGTGAGAGAGATGGATGGAAAGATAGAGTGAGAGAGATGGATAGATAGAAAGAGAGATGGATGGAAAGATAGAGTGAGAGAGATGGATAGATAGATAGAGAGATGGATAGATAGAAAGAGAGATGGATAGATAGAGTGAGAGAGATGGATAGATAGAAAGAGAGATGGATGGAAAGATAGAGAGATGGAGAGCTAGAGCGATGCAGAGCGAGCTGTACCCATAGAGATATGCAGAGAGATGGAGAGCTAGAAAGAGAGATGGAGAGCTAAATACATGGATGGATGGATGGATAGAGAGAGAGATACTTTATTGGAATATATGTGCTCGGTGTGCCTTTTCTTAATGCTGTTGTACAAAACAGACACACACACAAGCTTCTTTAATCGCTGCCTGATAGTTGCGGTACAGTACAGTTGAAAATTGGCCCATTAGAATGGTCGGTGTAAAACGAACGCAAATGACTTCCCTTAGCCCACAGGCTGCTTCCTCCTCCCAGCACCTCTCTAACGAACTGTAAACGAGCAGCTAATTAGTTAAAAACGTCTCCTGTCTTTTAGCCCTTAAGTTCTCTCTTTCGCTTCGCTTCTCTTCTTTCTCGAGGAGTGCTTGTTGAAGTTGGTGGCCTGCGACAGTATCGATAGGTGCCCATTATTTTGTCATGCCCATGTCTGATTCAGAAGAAATTTATTTTTTTCTAAACCAGCTAGGTGGCAGTTTTTCTGGAATGTAGCGTTGGATTGTCTGACTTGTGTTTTTAAGAGCGCGCTCACACAGGTTTTTCAGTCCCAGCAAGGCTGTGTGAGCAGCCATGACCAGGAAGCAGCATCTCCAGTTATCTGCACATGAACACGTTGATTCACAGACATAACAAGGCAGAATGCAAGAGTTGTTGGGTGGTAGGCCTATAGTGTGTGTGTGTGTGTGTGTGTGTGTGTGTGTGTGTGTGTGTGTGTGTTTTCATACAATGTGATTCATGTGAAGCTAATCAGCATCTTTAGAAGTCGTTCCTAGTCAGCTCTGTATTCTGTGTGTGTGTGTGTGTGTGTGTGTGTGTGTGTGTACCCACACATGTGTATTTGAGGCCAGGAAGCATGCATGCTCTCCCAAAGGATTGTGGGAGCTTTGTGCTGCTTTAGTGCATGCATAATTTATGGCTGAGAAGGCAGTGCTGAGTGGAATATTCATGAGCAGCGTACTGAAGCAAGGAACGGAGCGTGTGTTTGTGTGTGTTTGGGGGATAGTTTTACATTTAAATCTGGCCACCAGATCAGATGGTCACCTCTGTCACACACAAACACACACACACACACACCCTTCAACAGCCCAGGAAGATGAAGATTGCAGTGGATCAAAGTGAATGAGCAGATCACTGCGTGCGGAAGCTTGGCTTAGCGGTCTCAAAGAAGATGACATTGGTTTAATGCAGAGAGCGCTTTCTGGATGAAAAGAGATGAGAGGGGGAGCAAGCCCATGGTAGACGGGATGAAGGAGTCATACGCCTCTGAGGCAGGTGGGGAGGGGAGGGGAGGGGAGGGTAGGGGAGGGGAGGGGAGGGGAGGGGAGGGGAGGGGAATGGTGAGGAGAGGAGAGGAGGGGCTTTCTCCCATTCCTCTGCTGCCAGTATATTCATATTGTTTCCTGCTCACTTCTGCCTGCACTGAATACCAATTAGCTGTGATAAACCTAACCTTTCAAAGCTTGAAGTATTCCCCCTATGACATAATGAGCTTGGGAGTGTGTGCACGTTCATATATATGTGTGTGTGTGTGTGTGTGTGCGTGCGTGTGCGTGTGCGTGTGTGTGTTTGTGTCAGGGAGTGTGTTTTGGTTGAGGTCTTTGTCCTCCTGGATTGTCCATACATTCACACACGCCCCTCCCCCTTGCTGGCTATTGTGGCGAGGAGAGTGCGCACACTCACACACACACACACACACACACACGCATCTGTCCAGCGCCAGCGCCACATCAGAGCCATCTGCCAAATGAGACATCACTTAGCCTCCTCCAGGGGCAACAACAAGCAGCCCTGATTTTGTGTGTGTGTGTGTGTGTGTGTGTGTGTGTGTGTGTGTGTGTGTGTGTGTGTGTGTGTGTGTCTCTCTCTCTCTCTCTCTCTCTCTCTGTCAGTTGTAGTCCAAACCACACTCCTATGTGTGTGCTGTGCAATGTTTGATATTTGAGGCAGCATGGGGATTGGCTGAGAGGCTGTGCTCTAACGGGTCGTCTCTGACAGACAGGTGCTGGACACAGTAGGGGGTGTTTTCATGGGCATCATGTGACTTTGTGTGTGTGTGTGTGTGTGTGTGTAACATGCCTTTTGTTGTGGTCTTTCCTACCCCCTTTTGCCATCTGCAGTGATGTTGTGTTTTTCTGGATTTTTGCCTAATACTGACAGTGTAGTCTCTCTCTCTCTTCCTCGCTCTTCATCCTCTCTCTCTCTCTCTCTCTCTCTTTCTCTTTCTCTCTCCCTCCCTCCCTCCCCACGTGATGTTAAAGCTTGCAGGTATTTACTTATGTGAGATTTTTCCATCTCTGTTTCTTTTCTGTCTGTCTTGTCTTATTTTTCTCACTCTCTTTTTTTTTTCTTCTCTCTCTCTTTCTCTCTCTCTCTCCCTCTCTCTCTGACTCCGAATAGCCACTTCTCCAGCCATCCAGCCGTACCCATAGGTCCTCTTGTGACACGGCAGGGTTTGGTCTGATTGAGGGGGAGGGGCACGACGTGAAGCAGACAGCGCACATTAATAAGTCATCCATCACAGAGACCCACTTACTGCAGGCATCCTATCAACACTCATCTTTACACATGCATGCATCTGTAGGTCTTCACAGTGCAGTCCATACACGGAACCATACTTCTAGTCTACATGTCCGTGTGCAGTCCTCCTCCCAGGTAACCACTCCTGTAATGCGGACATGCTCAGGTTCATTCACTCCCCCACATAGACAGATGTTTACGCCCCTCACGGAGATGTGTTATGTATAAATCAGCTGTGTGTGTGTGTGTGTGTGTGTGTGTGTGTCAACGCATAAGGCATCTCTAGTGTTAATTATTGGAATCCTATGCATCATTCTTCAACCGCCCCCCGCCCCCCCAAACACACACACACACACACACACACACACACACACACACACACACACACACACACACACACACACACACTGAAGGGCTGAAGTAAATAGCTTATGAAGCAGCGGTGCGTGTAGGCCTGAGTCTGTGAGTCACCCCGGATGTGGAGAGCTTCAAGCATACTACCTCTGCATGCCTGTCATTATGAAAGCGCTTCTGGCTTATCACACACACACACACACACTAACACATACTCTGTTGTTCTGTTTTTGTCTAATAGATATCAACTAACTGTACACACAGCCTATAGACAGCATTGGGGAACTACAATACTTTGGGATTTGAAAGAGATCTTTTTTATGTCTGAGGACATGTCAAAAGATGATGAGAGTATATTTTTCATGTTCAAGGGATACAGGGTACTCGCATACACCGAAGAGACAGAAAGACTGACGCACTGGAAAGGCCTGATTTTTTTTTCACTCAAGGCTTGCTGCATTGCAGGAGAGGTAGACGCTGGCACACACACGCACACACACAACACACTACTACAAATATACACCCACACACACAACTACACACACACACACACACACAACACACTACTACAAATATACCCCCACACACACAACTACACACACACACACACACACACGCAACCCAACTACAAAAGCACGGAAGTTCAAATCCCTCCTGTGCATCACGCTACTACTTTCATTAACGCAGCTTCGTGCGTCTCTCAGGGTACCCAATATATGGTTTCTGCATCCCTCCATCCATCCCTCCATCCATCCCTCCTAGCCTGGTTTAACCAGCCCTGAATTGACTTCCTGAGCAGCTAGGGTCTGGCCACGTTCCACTGGGGATCGTTCACAGTCATTGCACCAGTCATTGCATCACAATGGCGTAGATTTAGGGGTTGATTTTGAAACCACTGGACTGGACCAGCCTTTAGCCAGTCGGCCTTGACCAAGATGGGGTTGCTGTACGTCGGACTTCACCACTAACGCTGCAAGATGGTGTATTCGCCTTTTCCTGAACCCTGTGCGTTGCTACTACTGTTTGTATCAATTTGTCTAGCTCAGGCAAGGCCGCCATTGTTGTAACTACATTTCAAACGTGTTTTCACCTCAACGTCACTGCACTTAGCCACCCACAATGGTGGCTGATTGGAGGCCACTCCGAGTGAGATCCCGCCGATAGAGTTCCCAGACTGTAATCACAGCGAACACTAAGCAGTAGGCGGGCAGAGCCAGGCCTCTCCACAGAACCGAGAGTGATGGGGGCACTGGTGTGCACAAGGCAGTCTATTTGCCCACTGTGCCTGACACACACACACACACACACACACACACACACACACACACACACACACACACACACACACACACACACTGCTGTCACCCCTAAGCCTGACTGAATGTAAACAAAGCTTAGGGCCCACAGCGTCAGTCTGTGATCATTGCTTGCTCATCACTTTTTCACACAAACACACACATACACACACGTGCATATTTAGTACCTCGCACACTGTACACATGCCGTCTGTCTGGCTGGCTGGCTGGCTGTCTGTCTGTGTCTATCTCTGCCACACATTATTCTTAAATGAACTAGTGTGGGTGCCACCCCGGCACTCCCTCTGCTGGTCAGTATATGAACAGCAGTCTGGCTTTGTATAGGTTGATAAACATAACGCCACAGGCCACTGCAGAACTCATTTGGATCCACCCCAGTCACTAATGGCGAGCATCCCAAGGGCAGCCTAGTGCCTCATTGACTATTGGCAGTTTCAGACACACACACACACACACACACACACACACACACACACACACACACACACACACACACACACACACACACACACACACTGATTATTGGCTGAGGTACACGGTTCTCTGGAGAGGGAGAGGCAGGTGGAGTTCACACAGGCCTAGTTTGAGTAGTACAGCCCTGCGCACAGCACCAGGGGTGGGACCAGTGTGTGGGTTACGGTAAGGTGTTCGCATTCATACCTGTGGAAAGTTCACTTTCTGAGGTGAAAATACGGCCTGAATGTGAGAGGAAGGAGCGTGTCATCTTTTTCAAGTCCTGTGTGTCATCAGGAAGCCTTACGTGTGTGTGTGTGTGTTTGTGTGTGTGTGTGTGTGTGTGTGTGTGTGTGTGTGTGTGTGTGTATTGCTTTAGAATGAGAGTATTTTGATAATGATTGACTGGTGTCAGGCCATGAGGAATAAGCTGGAGGAATTTCTCCTTTCTCTCTTCCTCTTTTCTATCTTCCTCTTTCTTAGGGACTGTGAGTGGATCCACTATCTTCTCCCTCTCTCTCTCTTTCCTACACACTCCGTGTGTTGGTCTGCCTGAGAGAGATTTTGCAATCGACCTCATTCTAATGCAAACAACCAGCTGATCATATAGCAAGCAGTTAAAATGTACTTCCTGTGGCCTGCTTGATCCTACTGCTTTCCTAAGCGCAGGTGTTCCTGTTTATTAAGCAGAATAGTGTTAGTGATTTGACACAACTGAGCCACTGTAGCTCTCACTACAGGTATCAGGCCTGTCATCAAACACTAGTGCAGTACGGAGAGAGAAAAGTGGAAAATGTCCCCTGAGTTGGCGGGCAACATATCATTTGGGATCAACTTGAAATATTCACTTATTGGAGGAGATGCATCTTCATCGTGTCTGTTTTCATGGTAACCACTGCATGTTGGCGCACAGCACACATCTGTTTGACTGACCTCTGGTGGTCAGAGTGGTGAACTGAAATACAGCAGCTCAAATGTGATTACGGATGAGTCATCCAGCCTAGTGGCTGTGATTAGTGTTGAGGGCAAATAACTGTTCAAATGTTACGGAGCGGATTACTTTCAATTATGAAAACGTTTTATTCTAAACTGATTCCATATTGGTATTTTCATCTTCATTTGGTAATTGTATGATGTCATCCTGTTTCTAAATCCAGTATTTTTTCCCTCCGCTTAACCAAGCCAGACACACTGCCTCACTAATGCTCACTTCCTCACTCCTTGCTCAAGCTACATAACACAGCTCTGAGGTACACACACACACACACACACACAGACACACACACACACACACACAGACACACACACACACACAGACTCACACACACGGAGCCTCTTTTTGGTGTTACATCAGCGATACACTGGGGAACGATTGGCCCTTCTCCCCTCTGACATGTTGAGACTGTTTTTCCTCCTCCCTGCAGTCATGTCCAGCCCAGATGAACGGCCCGTGTCCGTCTGCGTCCGTCTGACCCGAGCCAGCTTGTCATCTAACCTCTCTCCTCTTCCTCTCTCTCCTCTTCCTCTCTCTCCTCTTCCTCTCTCTCTCTCTCTCTCTCTCTCTCTCTGTGTCTGTGTGTCTTCCCCAGGCCAAGTCATGTATCTGTCACATGTGCGGCGCGCACCTGAACCGCCTGCACTCCTGTCTCTACTGCGTGTTCTTCGGCTGCTTCGCCAAGAAACACATCCACGAGCATGCCAAAAACAAACGACACAACCTAGGTAAGAAACACATCCACGAGCATGGCAAAAACAAACAACACAACCTAGGTAAGGTTCTAGTCTGGAACACTCTGTGCTCTCTGCCACCACACACACACACACACACACACACACACACACACACACACACACACACACACACACACACACACACACACACATAACCACTCTGCGGTTGAGAGGTAAGTTGTTTGCATGGTGCAGGGGCTTCTCCCATTACCTCCCTGTCTGGGTCTAAACTTCACACATTGAGTTTTGGAAAACAAGCTCCATCATGTGTGTCCTTGAGCCTCATCGTGTCCAGGTCTTGCACCAACTGGCCTCACTGCCAACGGCAACGTTCCACTGAAAACAAGTCGTGTTATCACTGACTAGTATAAAAGCTGTTTGTTTGTTTTTTTTTTATTCGGAGACTCGCCCTGCCCAAAAACAGGGCCCCACGCTTCCAACAGAAGTTGGTAATAAATGTTTTAATAAATGTTTCAGACTTTTACCACATCTAACATTTACCCCATTTTGGCATTTAGCACAAAATTGACAGGTCTTTCCATACATATACCATCTGCTTTCAATAGTCAATAATAATTTTCCAGTCGAGTCCGACCACATATCTAAGCTTCGCTAGAAGTGATTTCTTTAGGGTCTGTGCAAGCCGTCCCACTGTTAAGGCTAACTGCTTAAAGAAGGCCTGCTCTCTGAGCTGTGCAGTGCAGTGCAGTGCAGTGCAGTGCAGTGCAGTGCTGTGCTGTGCTGTGCTTGTGCTTGTGCTGTGCTGTGCTGTGCTGTGCTTTGCTGCAGTGCATCTGTGAGGGTAGTCATCAGCATGTTGCATAACCTTCATTTCAGTCGAAGCACGATCATGTCAGCCCTCAAAGGGTGAGATGAAAAAACCCGCTCTGCTTAATAGTCTCGCATGTCTCAGTAGAAGATCTAGGAGCTCCTTTTGAGAGCAGTGCAAACCACACCTCTCTATCGGCAGGGTGCACTATTCCATGTTTTTAGATTTAGGAAGAGGGTCGTGACTAGGGATGCAAATTATCGATTAATTAATGAATCATTAGTTGATAATCTTATCGATCGACTTTCGATTAATTGATAAGCGGCGTTTTTCACCTGAGTTTCAGTGCTTCAATAGGGCCTTTAAAAATATCAGCTAAATAGTGGAGTTATTATATTACATTACATTATGATAATTATATTCTATTATATTCTATTATACATTCCTCAAGTAATTATGCATTAGGAAAAGAAAGCAGAAAAGTTTTTTTATGGTACAACAAAATACATTCTTTAATTTTAATGGACTAATTATGGACTGGCTCAGTTCTTGCATTTGAAACAGACATACAATTTTTTTTTTTTTTTTTAAACCGGTCTCTCGCGCTAGCGCCCTCTAGCGAATAATCGTGATTAATACATTTTGATCGAGCAACCTCTTAATCGACAATTAATCTAAAGTCGATTAATCATTTGCATCCCTTGTCGTGACATATCGCCATGTCCAGTGCTGAACGTTTGCATTGTATTTAGAACTACCCTGTGCTAACTAGATGAAAACAGTGGCCACAGACACACATACACACACACACACACACACACACACACACACACACACACACACACAGTGGAAAACACCCCTTCAGGATAGAGTTTGGTCAGTAGCACCCCCTCCCCTTATGCTTCATGTAACACAGGGACAGTCCACAATGGCCGAAATGACTAACATGTTGGAGTGCAGTGATCAGCACAATACTGAAATACATTAACATTAGTTTATTTACTTCATTTAGCTCAACAATACTTAGATTACAGTAAAATAATAATGATTATTATCAAGGATAGGAATTAGAGGAAGAAATCCTTTCTGTTTCTGTATTTCTGTTTAGTTGACATCCCACACACATTGCAGTGGGATTTTAGCCTGTGTTGGGTGAGGTACATTTGCATCCTGTTGGTGAAGGATTGATTCAGAGGCTTGTTTCTCCCTGTTGGTTCCTCATTATTGAGCATATTGATTAGGTGGCTGTTCCTGGTAACGGTCTCCCGACCCACCCTTGAACACGAACACACACACACACACACACACACACACGAACACACTCTCTGGGTCTCTGTTAGTCTCTGCATCATTCACTGGTGTTCTTCTCTCATTTCTCACTCCTACACATGCAGACAGACTGTTCCCTCTCCCCTCCCTTCATCTCGCAGCCTCTTCCTCTCCCTCTCGCTCTCTCCCTCTCTCTCTCTCTCTCGCGCTCTCTCTCTCTCTCTCTCTCTCTCACTCTCTCTCTCTCAGTTATTTTTTTCACACGGCCCTGGGTGGCTGTAGTTAGGTTGCCATGGTAACTGAGCCTAGGTATGGTTGCTGTGGGCAATAAGGATGCAGGGCACATGACAAGAGAGTAGCTGGTGGTGATGACACAGGAGCATCTCCTGAAAAGTAATCTTGCGTGTGTCAAAACACACACACACACACACACAAGCACACAAGCACACATTGTCAGTGTTTGTATTAGGAGAGAAAAAAACATAAAAGAGATTGGCAAATGAAGGATCATTGAAGAAGCAAGAGAAGAATGTGCCAGAAAATCAATGTCTGATCCTCCTCTCTCCTCTCCTCCTCTCCCCTCCTCTCTCCTCTTCTCTCTTTCTCTCCTCCTCTCTGCAGCTATAGACTTATTATACGGCGGCATATTCTGCTTTGTTTGTCAAGACTACATATATGACAAAGACATGGAACAGATTGCCAAAGAGGAACAGAGAAAAGCCTGGAAATTACAAGGTAAGACCAATACATCTTGACATGTAGTTGTTTGTTTGTGTGTGTGTGTGTGTGTGTGTGTGTGTGTGTGTGTGTGTGTGTGTGTGTGTGTGTGTGTGTTGGCCTGACCTGACCTGTGTCTTTCTCTTCCCTCTCAGGTATAGGAGAGAAGTACTCTACGTGGGAGCCCACAAAGAGAGAGCTGGAGTTATTACGGCACAATCCAAAGCGAAGGAAAATCACTAGCAACTGCACCATAGGTGTGTGTGTGTGCTGCAATGGAGTGCAATGGTACCTCACACATATCAAGTAGACGCCTCCCTCCTGAGCCTGTGCCTAAGCCTTGGGCACGAAATAGGTTGCCTGTTCTTATACGTCCTGACTGCCTACAGGAAACAGTTCCCTCTTCCCTTCCCCCATCTTCCTGTCCTTTCCCAATCTCACCGTAATTCTCACTGTATTTCCATCCTATATATCTCACATACTGTCTCTGTCTCTGCCCCACTCTCACATCTCACATACTGTCTCTGTCTCACTCTCACATCTCACATACTGTTTCCAAATCTTACATGATTCTATCATCTGGGGAATACAGCCCAGTGGAGGTTTCAGTTGTTTGCTCATTAAACTTCCACTCTTCCACCCTGAAAAAGTATGCAAGAAAAGTACCCTGAAAAGTATGCAAGTTGTTTATCACACTGTGGTAATTGTGAGCACTGTAATTACATTATCAACAAAACAACCTGCTGATGGGCAGTAATGGCAGATATATCTTGTATAATGTTTGATGTGTTTGTTAATTGGACTGTGTTTTGTGTGTGTGTGTGTGTGTGTGTGTGTGTGTGTGATCGTTTGTTTCCAGGTTTACGGGGCTTAATAAACCTGGGCAACACCTGTTTCATGAACTGCATTGTGCAGGCGCTCACACACACTCCCCTGCTGCGAGACTTCTTCCTCTCGGACCGACACAAGTGCGAGATGCAATCAAACTCCTGTCTGGTGTGTGAGATGTCCCAGCTCTTTCAGGAGGTAGGACATGCTGTCTTTCTCACTCCACACACACCACACACACCACACACACACACACACACACACACACACGCACACAATCTGTTATTGATAAGCACACCATGAATGATATTTTGACACACCTACGAATCGACACGCTCCATGTTCACCACAGCAGCTACCGTGCAGAGCAGATCACGCTGTTTCCCCCTCCAGATGATCATTTATTCAGGCACGTCCAGCTCTAGCTCTGGCCCCTGGTAGAGTCTCATCTGAATTAGCTGAAAACGCCAAGTCCAGCGCTAGCTGTTATCCACCCATCTGTTCATCTCTGCAGCCATGAGCTGGGCGTTCCATATGGGCCTCCTTCTCTCACTCCTTCTCTCACCACCTCCCCCTCCCTCCCTATTCTCTCCATCCTTCTCTCACCACCTCCCCCTCCACTCTGTCTCTCTCTGACTGAAGTCTGCCACTGTGACAGCTGGGGTGACAAGCGTTGTGAATGCGCATGCTGTCGAAATGTGTGACAACTGACTTAACTGAAGATGAATTAAGATGAAGTTTAGATGGACTTTTGAAGCACTTGTTGAACTCTCTCTCTCTCTCTCTTTCTCTCTCTCTCTACTTCCTTGTTCTTCTCTCTGTCTGTCGTAGTTTTACTCTGGGCATCGCTCTCCTCACATTCCCTTCCGGCTGCTGCACCTGGTGTGGACTCACGCGCGCCACCTAGCGGGCTACGAGCAGCAGGACGCCCACGAGTTCCTCATCGCCGCGCTGGATGTTCTGCACCGCCACTGCAAAGGTAACACACACACACACACAAACACACAACCACACACATCTGCCTTGTGCTCACACATGCACGCACACACGCACCCACACACATCTGCCATGTGCACGCACACACACACACACACACCCACCCACACACATCTGCCATGTGCGTGCCCACACACATCTGCCATGTGCACGCACACACACACACACACACCCACCCACACACATCTGCCATGTGCGTGCCCACACACACACACACACACACCACTTCACTAGAGCAGACTAGAAGAGGGCGTAAGTGTTGTGTCCTCCTGCGTTCTCACAGTCAGACATGAGCGTTTGTGTTTGATCCCCCCCAGGTGATGACAACGGCAAGAAGGCCAACAATCCAAACCACTGTAACTGCATCATCGACCAAATCTTCACCGGCGGCCTGCAATCGGACGTCACGTGCCAAGTCTGCCAGTAAGTCCAACTCTCTTTCTCTCATCCCTTGTTGTATTAATCTCACTAGCCAGCAGGAAATAAACGAAGTTCCAAAACTGGGTAAAAAAACGAACTTTTACTAGCAGAAATCTCTCACTTATCACTCACACATTACAAGCTAGAAAAACGTTGGAAACGTAAAACTGGACGTGCAACCCGCTGTACACTTTGGGAAATGTTGTTACATATGAACTTACTGCATTGTCAGAACAACAGTATTATTAAACCAATCAATCATAATAATCACATTGGCAATTATGCATATTAAATACATCCCAATACAAATTCCTTTTAGCTTAACTTAACTTAAATCAGTATTCAAATAATTAACTATAAGTCCATCAAATGTAAACTTAACTTAAAGTTACAACATCCCTTGGCCCTGTCCCTCCCATCTCTCTCCCTCTACTTCCTTCTTTTCTACACGGTGTTGCTCGTCCTTGTGTATTGTCCTCTGTCTCCCCCTACTGGCCATAAACATTATAGCAGTATGACTCATCCCAATCCTATAGACTGACTGAGGACTATAAAATGCAAAGAAATGGTCGTATATCGCTGCGGTCCCGTCAGCTGGCTTGGGTAGAGTAGAGAATAGAGAGGGGCATGTCAGCCTGCAGCAACACCGAAGAAGAAGAAGAAAGTGAACATGTGTGCGTGTATGTGCGATATTCGACCATCCCATGAAAACCATGTATTAGTATCCTTAGCATTGAGCAAGTGTCTCCAAAGACCATAGCAAAGAAGAGGTGATCATGCCCACCCTCCTCTTGTCTGTGTGTCTGTGAGTGAGTGAGTGAGTGAGTGAGTGAGTGAGTGAGTGAGTGAGTGAGTGAGTGAGTGAGTGAGTGAGTGAGTGAGTGAGTGAGTGAGTGAGTGAGTGAGTGAGTGAGTGAGTGTCTGTCTGAGTGTGTGTCTGTCTGAGTGTGTGTCTGTGTGTGAGTGTCTGTCTGTGTGTGTGTGTCTGTGTGTGTGTGTGTGTCTGTGTGTGTGTGTGTGTGTGTGTCTGTGTGTGTGTCTGTCTGAGTGTGTGTGTGTGTGTGTGTGTGTGTGTGTGTTTGTGTCTGTGTGTATGTTCATGTCTGTGAGTGTGTGTGTGTATACATTGTGTGTGTGTGTGTTAACCCTGCTCTGTGCCCCTGCAGCGGTGTCTCCACCACGATAGACCCCTTCTGGGACATCAGTCTGGACCTGCCGGGCTCCTCCACCCCCTTCTGGCCCCTGAGCCCCGGCACAGACAGCAGCACGCTGAACGGCGAGAGCCACCTCACCGGCTCCACCACGCTCACCGACTGCCTACGGAGGTGCGCCACCACCATAGTCCTCCATACAGCCATGTTTGTCCTCCTCATCACTACCATCGCTGAAACGCAGCCATAACTTCAACTCTCTCTCTCTCTCTCTCTCGCTCTCTGTTTCTCTCTCTTTATCTCTCTCTGTTTCTCTCTCTCTCTTTCTCTGTTTCTGTTTCTGTTTCTTTCTCTCTCTCTCTGTCTCTCTCTATCTCTTTCTTTCTCTCTGTTTCTCGCTCTCTGTCTCGTATGAGCTGGCTGGCACCCTGAGAACTGATATGAAGTGTGTGTTTTCTGGTTAGATGTGATTGCATTGAATAGGTCTGCATTAATATTGTGTTGTGTGTCCCCCAAATTCAGGTTTACTCGCCCTGAGCACCTTGGAAGCAGTGCCAAAATCAAGTGTGGTGGTTGCCATAGTTACCAGGAGTCCACAAAACAGCTGACTATGAAGAAGCTGCCCATTGTGGCGTGTTTCCACCTCAAGGTGAGTATGGTAGTCTAACTGTGTGTGTGTGTGTGTGTGTGTGTGTGTGTGGCCATATAGGAAGTGCTTTATAATGTTGTGAGCGGTTCAGTGTTGAAACACATTCAGATAGGCACTCTTTTGTTGTTTCTCCCCAACCTCCCCATCTCTCTCCACAACCCCCTGTCTCTGTCCTGGTGAACAGCGGTTTGAGCACTCAGCCAAGTTACGGCGGAAGATCACCACCTATGTCTCTTTCCCGCTCGAGCTGGACATGACGCCCTTCATGGCCTCTAGGTGTGTATGTCCGAGAGACTCCATGTCTAGTTCAGCTTTACTGGGTCCGATTAACTGCATGGCTAGTTCACCTTTACTGGGTCCGATTAACTGCATGGGTAGTTCACCTTTACCTTGTCTGATTAACTGCATGGCTAGTTCACCTTTACTGGGTCCGAGAGACTCCATGTCTAGTTCAGCTTTACTGTGTCCATTCTAGTGGCTTCTGTCATTTTGGCAAAGCAAAAATAATATAAAGTACACCCAAGGCAACCAAATGGACAAGTTAATTAAAATTTTAAAAATGAAATAATCGGAAAAAAATACCACTGTTTGCAACACTATCCATCGGAGTGACTTAAAATGATGATTTGTTGGACAACCCCAAAATGTCAATATGACTTCTTTGTCATTTGTGTCCAAGACTGTTCCTATACAGCCAGTCAGCAGAGGCACATGAACCCAAACCCTCAGCTACACTTTGCTTGTTTACCTGTTTCTTCGTTTGTTTGTTTGTTTGTTTCTATGATACAGCACTGATGAACTTCACTGCACTCTGCAATCATGAGTAAAATATTTATTTTCTGTAAGGATGATTACTTTTAGGTGGCAGTGTTTCATTGCACAATACAATAGACCAAAAATTGACCACCACAGGGTTGGAAATGCTCTTCTTTCATGAAAAATATTTAATGAACACACTCTCTCTTTCTTTTTTTCTTTCTCTCTCTGTCTCTTTCTCTGTCTCTCTTTTTTTCTCTCTCTGTTTCCCTTTTAGTAAAGAGAGTCGAATGAATGGCCAGTATCAGCAGACAGTAGATGTCTTAAATAACGATAATAAGTGAGTATGACGCCGCCATTTCTCCTTATAATCTCTGGCCCGTCACATCTGCAGCAGAACAGAAAGAAACCCCAGGTTTAAATATCTGCGCGTGTCTGTGTGTCTGTGTGTCTGTGTGTCTGTGTGTCTGTGTGTCTGTGTGTCTGTGTGTGTGTCTGTCTGTGTGTGTGTCTGTCTGTGTGTGTGTCTGTCTGTGTGTGTCTGTGTGTCAATAGGTACTCGTTGTTTGCGGTAGTGAACCACCAGGGCACACTGGAGAGTGGCCACTACACCAGCTTCATCCGGCAGCACAGGGACCAGTGGTTTAAGTGTGACGATGCCATCATCACCAAAGCCAGTATCAAGGACGTGCTGGACAGTGAAGGGTGAGCCACACAGACATGCCACGTTTGATCACACAAAAATAGTATGGTGATTGTCTCTATATTCCTGGTGGAAAATTCATTATTATTATTTTCATTTTTCTTTTTTTGTGTGTGTGATATTTTTGTTTTTCTTGCTCTGTGTGTGTGTGTGTGTGTGTGTGTGTGTGTGTGTGTGTGTGTGTGTGTGTGTGTTGGCCCCCAGGTATTTGTTGTTTTACCATAAGCAGTTCCTGGAATACGAGTAGCCTTACCTGCATCTGCTGCTGGAGAACCCACGACCAGACCCAACCCTAGCGCCACCTGCTGGCCGCCACCCGCTGGCACGTGAGACACATGCAAACACACACCTCTCTACCTGAAAACTCACCTGACTACCCACCTGCTCTAGCCCCCGCCAAGCGAGGAAGAGTGGGACAGATAAACAAACAAACAAATAAATAAAACTAAAAAAAAAACAAACAAGAAAAAAAAAAAGAGACAAAACATGAAAAGATGCAAAACGTTCAGCTGCACTGAACGCACTTCTACTTGACAACGGGGACGGCTTTGGACAAACGAGGAAGAAGACGAAAAAACAGGGATGAGGCGGTGATGGAAGCGGAGGGCAACGCCGTCTCGGACATGGCCCAGAGGAGCCTTCGCTGTCCCTTCTTCTCTCCTCCGAGATGAAGGGATGCGTAGAGAGAGGAGGAGGAGGAGGAAGAGGGCACATCTCAACTTCAACTACAGTATTGTCTGATTCTTGTACTGTTTGGTTGTTTTAGGTTTTTTTATAATTTTTTTTTTTCCATGGTGCTCTTTTTCTTGTTGACCTAGCATTAGGGGTGGGGGGGGGGGGGGGGGCACTGTTCCTCTTGTGGAACTGAGTAAGACGACCAGCGAGGATGACGGAACAGAAAGGTATTAATGAACTCAACAACTTTAAAAAGAGAATATGACCAGTGATTATGATGCCTGTTTGTGAAGTTTAGTTTTGGAATACTGTATGACTTTTAGCACATTTCTTTTTCTTTTTTTTTTTTGTGGACAACGAGTAAGTGGGAGGACTGTGAGAGAGAGGCCAGCTGATTGGCCGAACCAGGGCAACACTGCCATGGCAACGAAAAAAAACTAAGATGGGCCTGGACCTTTTTTGTTTTGTTTTTGTTTTGTTACCTTTTTTTACTTGTCTGTCTCTGTCCATGGCAGGTCTTCAGGTCATTGTCTTGTTTTTTTTTTGTCATTTTTGGTTTTTGATATTTTTATTGGACTGCGGCGAGCGAGGGCCAGTGTGTCCTAGCTGCAAGAGACTGCGCGGGAGGGAAAAGGGGAGTCATTGTGTTGGTTGTGAAATGTTCTGGCTGTTCTAATGATTATTAAATGGACGCAAGGAGCTTGTCAGCAGTATATACTGTATAACTGGGACTAGTGTGTTCTGCAGGCAACGATCAACTGTGTTCCCAACTATGTCGTCACCCCTGCCCTGCCATTCTGTCTCTCTCTTTTCTGCTCTCGCTCTCTTTTTGTCGTGTTCTCTCACTCTTTCTTCTCTAACCCTATACCTGCGCTCAAGCACTCCTTCACACGCCACGGTCTCCCAGGGTTACGAGGCTGCGCTGAAACACTCCTTCACGCGTCACGGTCTCCCAGGGTAACGGTCTCCCAGGGTAACCAGGCTGCGACTCTGTGATGGTTCTGCAGGTCTGGGATCAGACACACTGAACGCTCTCAGAGAAAAAGCTTGTCAGGACCACAGGGCTTATCCTCAGATTAGACCCACCGCTCCCAGGAGCTCAGACTCTCCTCTCCTCTCCACACCACCCTTCCCCTCAGACTCTCCTCTCCTCTCCACACCACCCCTCCCCTCAGACTCTCCTCCCCACCCTTCCCCTCAGACTCTCCTCTCCTCTCCACACCACCCCTCCCCTCAGACTCTCCTCCTCAGACTCTACTCTCCTCTCCATCCTTCCCCCCAGACTCTCCACTCCTCTCCACACCACCCCTCCCCTCAGACTCTCCTCCTCAGACTCTACTCTCCTCTCCATCCTTCCCCCCAGACTCTCCACTCCTCCCCACACCACCCTTCCCCTCAGACACTCCTCCTCAGACTCTACTCTCCTCTCCATCCTTCCCCCCAGACTCTCCACTCCTCCCCACACCACCCCTCCCCTCAGACTCTCCTCCTCAGACTCTCCTCTCCTCCCTTCCCCTCAGACTCTCCTCCTCAGACTCTCCTCTCCTCCCTTCCCCTCAGACTCTCCTCTCCTCCCCACACCACCCTTCCCCAGACTCTCCTCTCCACTCCACCCTTCCCCTCAGACTCTCCTCTCCTCTCCACACCCCCCTTCCCCTCAGACTCTCCTCTCCACTCCACCCTTCCCCTCAGACTCTCCTCTCCTCTCCACACCACCCTTCCCCTCAGACTCTCCTCTCCACCCCACCCTTCCCCAGACTCTCCTCTCCACCCCACCCTTCCCCAGGAGCTTAGGCCCTCCTCTCCACCCCACCAGTCAATTCACATAGCAGAGTTATGATATGAGAGCTTGGAGAAAGTATGGACACTGATCTGTGCTGAATAATCCAAGTCTACATCACTTTAATACTCACTGAGCTGCACTATGCCACAGGGCGTGGGAGTTACAGGGAGGCGACACGACATCTATTCACGGCGGCACCCTTTTTTACGCTTGATGTACCCACCCTGTTTTACGCACGCTGTACCCAACCGTTTGCTTCCTTTACAATCTCCAGTGATGGTGGTATGCTGATAACTCTCCAGCCTGCTGATTACAGCATACTGATACATACATCTCAGGGTTGGGGCTTCATGTATTGGAAGACGTGTGCGTGTGATAGAGTTAGGGATGGGACTGTGTAGTCGCTGGTAACACTTGACTTCTTTGCTAACCCTGCTTCATAGGACTAACATAACCATGTCAAAATCTTGTCATGGAAGTTGTCACTGTCATAGTTCATAACAATCAGCGTCCAGCCATCGTTATTTTGATTGTATGATGCTATGTCAGGTAGGGTCGGCATCTGGCCTGAAGACCATCTCTGCAGTGTAAAGTCAGTATGCTGCTGTAGCTGGTATCGCTGCGTACAGGAGTATGGTAAGTGGATGTGTGTTTTGGATCAATAGCACTATTTTCAAAATCTTAACATAATCCATATAGGCACAGGCACAGACACACACACAAACAAACACAAAAACAGACACACGCGCCACGTCCGCAAGCGAACCCCCGAGTTTGAGAGTTGTATTGGACATTTCCCCCATTCTAGAGGGAAGGCGATTCTTGATGAACAGGCTTGAGCAGCACTGCCCCCTACTGTTGGGTCTGGCTCATCATTTGCTCTTGGCCACGAGTGATTGTACAGCAGAGTGCTGTCACTGCTTTGGAGGAAGTGATATCGCCCGGTCCTGTCATTACTTGCCTTCCTGAATTACTTCTTCAGAGGAGGATGGTGAGACTTGAGTTGAAAGTGGTCACTCCGTCTCTTTCTACTATTAAAATAGAACCTAGAAAAGGGGAATTGGCTGTCCTATCTGTAGCCTACGTTTGAAATCCGTTCTTGTTTGCAGTGTTCAGCCATATCTCCTGAGATTTGAATTTTATGTCATCTTTTACATACATACATATTATATCCATCAGAAATGACAAATGGTAGGCTCTTTAGACATCGATATCTGAACTCAGTGTTGAGTTACATGAGTTTGTGATTAAAGTGAATACATATCAAACATCAAAAGGTAGGACCCACCTTGGCCATAGGACATTTTCTTCCATGGTCTCTTCAAACAAGTGGTCAATCTTTAGCCTGCGTGTAGTGTATAGATTTGGGAACAGGAGAAGGGAACACCTTGTCTGGGAAGTCCCGCCCCTGAACGGATAGGGTGTAGAACATGTCATGACATAAAGGTTTATACTGAAGAGGCAGGACCAGGGATTTAAAAGTGAGATTGAGGAACTGGAGTTTTGGTAGAAAAGGCATTTGTGGTTGTTGGACACATCATGGTCACGGGTGTTTGCGGAATCGAGGGATTTGACCCTTAAATGTAGGTATGATGACAACATTTTCAAACACCCCGAAACTCAAAATGGATCACATGACTAGAGCCAGACATTCCCTTTACAATGACACCTGGATTGTGAAAATCAGTTGAGGATTGAGAGAGTTATGGTATTTGTAATATCACCGATTATATCAAAATATTATACATTAAATGGAAGTCATGTGACCGAAAACGCTTATTATTCACATGTTTTTGCTTGTAACTTCCTAATTTTATCAGATATTTGCATGAAATTTGAACAGAAGGTAGACTTTTGTTAGTTCTTTCAAGTGAAACCATGAACATTTAGTTGGAATGGGCATCAGACCCATGGTACCTCACTGAAAACAACTATAATTAATAAGCGGCCATTCATATTTAAATACGACTCCTGCAGTGCATCTGACAGGACGTTCGCTAATCTACTCGTCACAATCTGACTAACAATTTTCCGCGATTTAGTTTAATACTTTCTCGACCATGGATTTCGATGAAATTTCGTTTGTACCAAGATAAGAAGTATTCAAGTCCACCTAACTTTCATCAGTGTCCAAGGCTTTAGATGAAGTCCGCTGACCGGTTGAAAGCCACTCAAATTTTCAGAGAGTTGCGGTGAACTGAAAACACCTCAGGGCTACCTATTAAATGTGTAACCATAATTATGTTTCATGTAGGCGATGAGCTTTTTTTAGGGGCTGTTTTTTTCTTCAGCGAAGGATGTCACTACAGGACTGAAATACCTGTGCTCTCATAAAAAAACTCTAAATTCTAAATATTTTAATGTAATGTAGCAGTTTCACCACCGTGAGGCGCTGTGTTCTCTACCCTAAGCATGCTGCTACAACCTGTTCAGCCAATGACTAGAAACAAAGTTTTTAGGTTTTCACAGTCATGGTTTTCAACTGATGCAGAGTTAAAATCCTTATCTACCGTATGGAAGGGTATAGGGCTACAATATAATCATTCATGAAATGAAATAATGTCATGTAGTACTGGATAAAACAACTCACAAAAGATTTTGTCATCCGATGCATTACCATTGTAGCCTGACGATTCAATGGATTCAATGGATTTTTGGTCTAAGCGCTAGCAATAAACTAACAATAATGGTCTAGAGCTTCAGTTAAGACCTACAATTCTTTGCAACATTCGTGTTGCACATACACAACTAACCGAGTCAATGTAGACATAAAAAGTCGTGTAGATAGCTTAATTCACATAGAATATTTCCCACTAACAGGCTCCAGAGACGCCGCCATCTCGGTACTATTTCGAATCTACCGGTTATTTAACTCAAGCGTTGGTTGATCATCTGACCATCATCGTATAAAGCCCACCCTGACAATTTCATTGGTGAGATCATTTTGCTGAAAACTGATAATTTCTCCCCAATGGAGCAGCGCCAGACCGAACTTCCCAGAACAAACATTTTGTGGGCGGGGTTCGGGCTGGTATCCAGGCTATTCCCATTGCCCTTCTCACAGCTCAAATCCATACACAGAAAGGGAAACAAGGACGCCATAAACATGCAAACACGTCTTTAATGAACAAACCAAAACAATTCATCAAAAATGAAAGCAATGTTCACAAAACTTGTAAAGCCACTTTTTACAAACGCATCATCACGTGGGCAAACAACAAGCCTGGATACCGCAATTTACTGGAAGGAGCGCATTAGACGCAGCGTGAAAATGACTCTGCCTCCCACACAGCAGGAGACTCAAACGCGGATCCGCATTCGAATCGCCAAACCCGCGTGACTGTCACATTCGTTTTGATGCCGTAGGACGGATCAGCGCCGCCTCCGGCCGGCGAAGTAAATGCTGCTATCGAACAGCAGCTCCTGAGCGGACCCACATCTGATCCGGGGGCCGGACGCGCCTTTGAGGACCGTTTTGGCTCCGCCAAGAGGATCAGGATCGGATCCACGAACGCGGACGCGCCTTAACGGCTGTAACGGCCGTGGCTACATATCAGAGCCCATATCAGTGGAATTTTTATTTGCCGCCTCTCATTGCTTCCAGATTTTCTTTGAAGTAGCCTATACCATTGAGCTGAGCCCTCTTAAGTAAGTGTATTGATTTATTGATATATTGCGAGATTCACAGTAAACATTTTCCTTTGTGTTTTTTTTTAATCATCATGTATATTAATGCTGTGTAAATAATATTGTTTGATATTGTATCATACCATTTATGCATCAGACTATTAGCTGATGTGATGATCATGTGAGGCTGAAGCTATTTGATTTAAAATGGGATAGCAATTTCGGCAGAATATGTTATGGTAGAGTGATTAAAAAAAACACATTGTTATTAGGTCTGGTCTGTTTTAATGAGTTACTCATATGTAGCCTATGGTAGCGGCATGTAGCTGCTAGGTGCGATTGCAACATTTTGCAAGTTATTGCTAGTGAATGTGTTAATGTTCACGTTTGCAATGCAAACTATACATCAAGCTGATAATTTCGCTTGTACTGGTTTTTCGGTCAATAAAGTAGGGTGAATATTAGTCAATGAGCTTGTATGCTATGGTAGTAGTAGTTAGGCTACAATTTTAGCGTATTCACTCGAGGGAATTAGCATTATAATCTAGATGCATCTGGCGGCGATTTAATGCGCCCCGCATTGCGTGTCTTTCAAGCGAGATGGACAGCAGATTACTTAGGGGCCGATCACACAGGAGGGTCCAGGGTCTACACTTATACATTATTATTGTGGTGGTGACTTGTTTAATTCGTTGCATATTATATATTAGTTTTAGTTTACTATTGTCACATGGTATAGGATAAGCCTGTGGCTAGTTAACTTGGGGGCTAAGAGGTTGGTAATGACTAGCATTGTAATGTATTGTAATGTATTGATATTTATGTATGCTATTGTTATTTATTGTAGGTTAGGATTCTCAGTGCCTTGTCAACTGCTGTCTTCCAGGTGTGTCATTGTTTCGTTTATATTCCTATTTGTTTGTACACTCATTTTGTTTAGTTAGCTTGTCATGCTAGGTTTCGCTAGCATTTATGGTATGGTTTTGGTGTGGGGCTAGGCTACTCCCCTAGCCTTGTGTAACGGAAGTTCGCGAGTTTTCGTGAAGGACTTTTTGAGGGCAGACTGTTAAGTTTTTATTTGCTGTTCGTGGCTTGTGTGGTTGTATGCCCTGTCTCTTAATTCTAAGGAAGAGGGTAGGATTCTCACTGCCTTGTCAACTGCTGTCTTCCAGAACAATAAATATTCAAAACAGAGTCGTGTGTCCGCTTGCCAGCACAACACAATGCAGAGTGAACAAGCCACCGGTTACACTTGGGACAGGACCCGCCTAATGTGTTGTAACCATGTGAGTTATCTAGTGTAGTGTTGATTTGGGAATGTTTTATGTGTAAGTCGTCTTTTTTTGTTTTCATAAACATACAATCTGTCTGTTTGATTACAGGTGCAGTCAGAAAAAACGCTCTGACACGGTCCGCTACGGAGGCTGAGGTCACGCGACACATTATAAGGTGGTTCAATCTGACTGGGGATCGGGCTACGAGAAGACGTGCCGTGCCGTCCGCACTTGAGTCCCCACACACGGAATAGCCTATTAAATCGAATCGCCTGACTAAATCAACTGTTGAATAAACTTTTTTATTGCACTTCTCGTCATTCATCAGTTATTCATTTTATGATAGTTAAGCTGTGCTTATGGACAGATATAATGCAAATTGTAGAAACAGGGCAAAGTAGAATAAGGAGACAACTTAGACTGTTTGTGGCGCAGCATTTCATTGAAGTTGAATAGGCAAGCTATTTGATGTCTGCAACGTCCTAGGCCTATTATTATTATTATTATTATATAGCACAAGATGAGGGTATAATATAAACAAATATTCCTACTTTCATTATCTACATTAGGCTACAGGGTTCTCTAGGAATAGGTTTTGACATAATCTCACAATGAATGTAGGCTAGGCTACTAAACAAAAGAATATGTACAATATACCTCCACCTCCGCGGAGGTAATAAGGTGTTAAGCGCGGATGCGGATCGGATTCAGTGCAGTGCCACGACTGGTCCGCGAGGTATGCACGGATGCGGACCGGATACAGTGCGGAGCCACGGCGGGTCCGCGAGGTATGCACGGATGCGGACCGAATTCAGTGCGGAGCCACGGCGGGTCCTCGAGGTAAGCACGGATGCGGACCGGATACAGTGCGGAGCCAATGCGGGCTCCACTACCGCCTCCGTACCGGATCTGTTAGACTGTGCAAGTGGACCCCGATACGGGTCTGTTTCGCGGGTCCGTTGCGGAACCCGCGACACCTCCGCGGCGGATCCGCTGCGGTGTCCTTTTGCTGTGTGGGCTCCCTCATCTCCGGGGAACGGGAGAGTAATGAGGCCAGCTGTTCTGCAGAGTAGCCTCGGGCAGTTTAAAGTCTGCATGGTCATCGTGGTCATCGCTGAAAATCTGCAGTGTCATTTTAATCACACTCTTCTAGTTGACTGACAGTTATTAGCCTCTGCGTCCAGTGACAGCAAAGGACCCAAATGACAGCAATTAACAAAGCTGAATGAAGCTGAACAGAACAATAGGAGCCAGACAAAGATACAAATTAATAAATCACCTGGGGTGAGTTTCTCCATTTAAGCCACAGCGTGCTCAGTCTTCCCAGATGATCAAACAGATTTACGAATGCAGCTTATCAGCGAAGGGCAACGACATGAGACTCGGCGAACATTTGAACAGGCCTCTTGCTCGCTTTTGATTCCCCCCCTCTGGGTAACAACCTGTTTTGAGGTGGAAACCGGCAGCTCTGTTTAAATTCTTACAAATATGTCGTGGTCGAAGAAGATATGGTCCTAAAGACGTCTGCATGAGAACGTAAACATGAAGTGTGTGAGTGTTTTGAAAACAAAATACTTTAAAATAGCATAAGTTCACACCCATTGGCATGACCCATAAAACAATACAGACAGAACGCCTGGGGGGTTGAAATTGAGTGTAGCTCTTTCATTCATGGAAAGAAGCCTATTTATATACATGGAGACACAAACTCTCTGTCTCACACAGTCAGACAAACACACAAAATGTTTACTCAATAAAGGCACAGTAGAGGGCATTGGAAGTGTGTTTGTGTGAACGTGTGTGTTTTTGTGAGTGCATGTGTTTGCATGGGTAGAAGTGTCTGTCTGTGTGTGTGTGTGTGTGTGCGTGTGTGTGTGTGTGTGTGTGTGTGTGTGTGTGTGTGTGTGTGTGTGTGTGTGTGTGTGTGTGTGTGTGTGTGTGTGCGTGTGTGTGTATGTGTGTGTGTGTGTGTGTTGTGGAGGGAGTCTGGAGTGAGTAGGAGTATGGCTGCCTGACGGAGGCACTCACACCCGAGCCCTTCTCAAATTACCAGTGTGAAAGAGAGCATCAAGCATACACACCTCCTCACACTTGGGAGAACACACATTCTTTGATGCACACTTCTGTAGGCTTGTTGACAAGTCATTACAGAGCCAGGAAAACAACAGAGGGAGAGGAGTTATCTCTCTCTCTCTCTCTCTCTAATACACACACACTTATGTTTTTTTTTACATCATGGTAAGGTGATTGGTCATGGTCACTGTGTAATGGTTGCACAACCCTGGTGAATGAAGACACACACACACACGTACACACACACACACACGCACACACACACACACACCCACACAGAGACACACATGTACACACGTACACACACACACACACACACACACACACACACACACACACACACACTGCTGTGTTGGTTCACCTCCATACCACTGCTGTTGGTATTCCACTGAGTGTTTAGGCTAACCAAACAGTGCAGTGTCTACATGGAGGGTGCCCACCGTTTCAGAGAATCGATACACATTTGAATTTCAACTGCCTTTCTGTCAGTCTTCATACAACATGGAGGGTTCATCAGTGTAAGCCTGTCTGCCAGTCTTCATTGAACATGGAGGGTTCACCAGTGTAAGCCTTTCTCTCAGTCTTTATACAACATGGAGGGTTCACCAGTGTAAGCCTTTCTGTCCTCACACAACATGGCTTACAGAGATGCATCTAGAGAAGTGGATTCTGAGGGACATAATTCAATATATTCCATTATAATTCGACATATTCCGTCATCCACAGAGAGAAGCGGTAATGCATGTGCATGTTTCTCTCCACTCTTACCTTCACAGTTCTTGTTCACTCTGCATTGATGTACGCTTGTATCTATGTATACATTTATGTATATATGTATATAAATGTATAGCCCACGGATAGGGGGAGAGCATGCCAACATGTGGTAATATGATTTATAAATTGATTAATATGATTTCAGTGTGTCATGCACCCTTTACCAGATTCAGGATTTCACTCCGAGATGTGCACTCTCCTCGCCAGCTAAATGAGGACTCAAAGGGACACCTGCCGCCATCACTGAACTACAAATCCCAGCGCACCCCAGAGATCTTGTCTAAGGTGGGGAATGCCATGTGTACATTCCTGTCCATGCAAACTGAGGTGATTACAGTGCTAAGCAGGTGCAGCGACATCTGTTTTGCACAACATACTTCACATAAGACAATAATACTAATAAATACTCTGAGTAAAACTCTCGTAAAATACTGAAATTAACATTTACACAGGGTTTTAAAACATGGATTATAGCAACTGATAGGTGACAGTTAAAGAGAATCTATACATGGCGTGAGGCAGCTCCAGAGCAGCAGGTGAGGTGGCAGAGGTACAGAGGCGACAAGGCCTGGTCCCCCATCTTATAGAACTGTACAGGCTAGCAGCAGTTTGGTTAGTGATGAACCCACGCCATTCTTCCACTGATGAGGATACGGTATACAGGGAATAGAAAATAGCCTGACATGGTCGGTCCGGCATGACCTGCTATGAAGCTGTCCAAATTACAGATGTGCACACAAATTCACAATCGTGCACAGAAGCACACACACACAAACACGCACACACAAAACCCTATAAAACACACACACACACACACACACCAACTAAAAACATACACAAACACATACACACCAACTAAAAGCACACACACACACCAACTAAAAATGTAACACCAACTAAAAAACATACAGAGGATGTGTCTAGGTGGGTTACCGGCATCACAACTCAAAATAAATGCTGCACACAATCAAGTCTACGCTACTCCAACACATACACACAAATGAGTACATTCGACATTTGCGCTGACGAATTCATCACTGCCCAGCTTCAGACTTTATAGGACAAACACACGATCGCAGAAGACTGACACCTTCCTAATGTCAGTCCGCTACACCGCTCTGGCTCAGCGTTCCTCCCACTGCCTTTGGTCTGCGTGTGCCGTCTTCCTCGGAGCGACACGGGTGCCTGTGAGTATCGGGAGCTGCGCTGACAGGCCCCGGATTTTGAAGTCCAGCATAACAATCTCCTCTCACACGCCGACACGCAGACCTACCTATCCCCAGTCATCTCTTGGATTGTTAGCTCTCTTGATTCCCCATGGGGGAGTGAGGCTTTGGTGTGTGAGTCAGACTGTCTGTCTGTCTGTTTGTCTCTGTGGCAGGGTCCTCTTTCTCGGCCGTCTGTGCTGACATTTGAAGAGGGGGATGGAAAGAGAATGGTGTGGTGTGCCGGGCTCGGTGAGGATAGGTGAGGCGAGGCGAGGCGGCCTCAGAGTGGCCCGGCTCCAAGTGTTTCTGTCATGAATAATAACAGCAGCCTCTTGTACGTCTCTGTGCAAATGGAAGGTCTCCAGAGGCCAGCTGTGTGTGAATGTGTCGCGCTCTCATCTTTATGGAAATGAAAAAGGGTCCCCGTAAAGGTTAATAGTGCTAGGTTTGTGTGTGTGTGTGTATGCGTGTGTTTGATTGTTTGTGTGTGTGTGTGTGTGCGGGTGTGTGTGTATGCATGTGTCCGTGTGTGTGTGGGTGAGTTTGATTGTTTGTGTATGTGTGTGCGGGTGTGTGTGTGTGTCTCATCTGTATACTAATGAATGTGGAGTCTGCTGAGGATTAGCGGCGGTGATTATGTGTGATCATGAGACCCATCCACCTCCACCCTATGGAAAGGTCAGCAGATCAGCACACACGCCATAGGCCCTTTTGGATAAGTAACAGCCACATAGAAGTCAGCCGCTCCATACCCCATCTGTATACTCTCATTCCTGAATGTTTTTTTACACTGTGTACCACATGCTAATTTATTCTCTTAATTCCCTGATCTATACAACATGAATATTCAACCTTGTGTCTCTGTATGTGTGTATATGAGTACCTGTGTGAAGGCTGCTACGTGTCACTGTCCTGTTATATGTTGTATACATATGCGTTTGTGTTTGGGTGTGTGTGTGTGTGTGTGGGTGTCTGTATGTGTCTCTGTATGTGTGTATATGAGTGTGTCTATGTGAACTGCTATGGCACCGTCCTGTTATAAGTTGTCCATCCATCTCATATTTTAGTCTGTTGTAGAATGTTGTAAGTGGTTGCTATGTCACTGTCCTGTAATGTGTGTTTTTGTGTGTGTTTGTCTATTCATCCATGTCATATTTAGGTCTGCAGGGCACTGTTCTGTAGAGCACATGTGTCCTGTAATGTGTTGTATACATGTATGTGTGTGTGTGTGTGTGTGTGTGGGTGTGTATGTTTGTGTTTGTGTGTATGTGTGTGTGTGTGTGTATCCACCCGTCTCATATTTTGACCAGTAGAGTCACTGCTGGAGGCTGTCTGCATGTATGCGTGTAGGCGTGTATGCATGTATGCGCGTGTCCATCTCTCATATGCTGGTCTGCAGGTCGCCGTTGAGCAGTGTGCTCTGGGTCTCAGTGGGGTCGTTGGTCATCATGCGCGTGGTCTTGTCCTGCTGGCTATTGCTGCGCTCCACCTCGTCCAGGCCGCTGGCCCTCTGCAGGCACAGCACGTTCTTGAAGCTCTTCTTGAAGTTCTCCGACAGGAATGCGTAGAGGATGGGGTTGGCGCAGGAGTTGGCGTAGCCCAGCACGACCACGCACGCGAAGGTGCTGCGCAGCGCCGGCGTGCTGCTGATGCTGCCCGTCACGGACGTCACGTTGAACACGTAGAACGGCAGCCAGCAGAAGACGAACACCGCCACCACGATGGACACCATCCGCGTCACCTTCCGCTCCGAGCGCTTCCTCTTGGTGGAGCCCACGCGGATGCCTGACGTCTTCACCTGGAAACACAAAAAAACAAAAAAAGATTCCCACTTTAAGGATCAAGCTGGATGAAAGATGCCTTCGGTAGTTCTTCGGTTGTTGATGTTTGACGTCAATGACCACTCAAATTAAACCCCTCCCTTCCATGCTCCTGAAGCAACGTGTTGATTGGCTGGAATTGTTCACTGCTTTGCCTGGTGAGTCACTATGTTTGTTTCCCATCTACAGAGCCAGGACTCTGTACGAACAATGGGTCTTTTTTTACACACACAGAACAGAAAGCTTGAGGACCAATATGCTGAATTTGAAAAAAAAAGACCAATTCAAAAATGAATGTAAAAGGTAAATAGCTCTGAATGTACTATCCTCATACTGTTAGAAAAGTGCAGTGGCTCCATAAAATGATATCCTAATAATGTCCTACAACGGATCAAGCATAGATTCTAAGCCTTGCCTTCTTCAGTACACTGCTTTGTTTAATTGCAATTGCATTGCAACCTAACACAACTTCTGTATATCCAGAACCCTTCAGTATACTTGCAGGTGCAGTCATTTCTTTAATGTGATTCACATTTACTCGCTTGGCGAAATTAGCTTTGGTAATTTTTCAACATTTAATTCAAACCTCAAAATGTATTTGCAGAGAAGATGAAATAAGTAAGAGCTTCATCTCTGCTCATTACTTAGCAGTCCATTAACACAACACAGCTGACAGATAGAAATAGGTTCTAAAAATAGAGACGTATCCTCACACCTACATCCCACCCACACATTAAAGCACACTAGATTAATGTACATGTGACAATGTGTTTAATAATAATTTAAATCTTTCTTGGTTTCATTCTATTACCTGGCTATAAGAAGCATCTGCTAAAGTATCTTCATGCTTGCTTATTATCTTTTCAATGCCTTTGTTGTTTTATAAGACATACTTTTACTTTAATTGATGCCATTGTATAATTCCTGCAGCCAGGACCATTGAAATAATAATAATAATTCATTTTATTTTTAACGCACTTTTCATTCACAGGAATCTCAGAGTGCCTACATATTAGAAACTAACTATAATAATACAATAAAATTAAAAATTGTTAACATAAGCATAACAGAAAGATTTAGTAGTGATTGCCCCTAGTTGTTCTTTGGTATTATGTTAATGTTTTAATATATTGTTGTGGCTCTTATTATCTTTGTTTCTGCAGACTTCATTCGCATCACAGTCATTACTGTCCCTATTAGACTTTCCTGCCTTTCCTCACTCTCATTATGCTCTGCGGAGGCAATGTAACGACCAGCCTACAGATCACAGTCACATCCAAATCCTTTCCTCCAGTTCACTACTCTCATGTGGGTTCCTGCCAGAGGCTGATTTGTAAACATCATTAGCTTAAACTTGATTTCAGAGATCGTATATTTCGGTATAAAGTAAAAATTGCTAAAACAAGGCCCAGGGCCAGGCTCTGGGAATTTATCAACAGACCCACTGAACTGTACTTACTCAGATCCTTTCATCAATTTTTGTAGTTAAAATATCAAATCTTGCCTTCTGGAATATTCTACTGATGATGTTTTTTCATCATCGTCATCGTCCTCACCATCATCATCATCACCATCATCATCATTATCATTATGATCAACATGTGTAAGTGAGTCAGAGTAATGTTAAGCTTCACCTTGATGAAGATGAGCTGTTTTTCTTCATCTTCGTCATCATCGTCATCATTATCATTATCACCATTATTACCGTAACTCTTACATCATCATTATCATTATCACCATTATTACCTTAACTCTGTCATCATCATTATGATCAACATGTGTAATGGAGTAAGAATAAATGCTGGTCGCACCTTGATGATGATGAGCAGGTATCAACATGTGTAATGGAGTGAGAGTAAATGCTGGTCGCACCTTGATGATGATGAGCAGGTAGCACATGCAGATGACGATCAGGGGCAGGAGGAAGCCCAGGATGAAGGTGTAGAACATGAAGGCCGTGTAGTAGGCCTCTTGGGGCTCGGGCCACACGATGGTGCAGAAGTGGCCGTCACGGTTGGTGATGAGGCCGCTGTAGATGATGATGGGCAAGTTGACCAGCAGCGACACCACCCACACGGCCAGGTTGACGGTCTTGGCGAACCGCGGCTTGCGCCAGCCGGTGGAGCGGATGGGGTGCACCACGGCCAGGTAGCGGTCGACGCTCATGACGGTCAGGCAGAAGATGCTGGTGAACTGGTTGAAGGAGTCGACGGTGGTGACCAGACGGCACAGGGCCAGGCCGAAGGGCCAGTTGACCAGCGCCAGCTGCACGGCGATGAAGGGCAGGCCGAGCATGAAGAGCACGTCTGCCACCGCCAGGTTCAGGATGTAGATGTTGGTGACCGTCTTCATCTTGGCGTAGCGCAGGATCACGTAGATGACCAGCGTGTTGCCGCACAGCCCCACGGCGCACACCACGAAGTAGAGGATGGTGATGACGACGGTGCTGGTGCGGTGGAAGTCGGTGTCCGTGTCGTTGTACGAGCCCACCTGCGACTCGTTGGACGGCAGGAAGCTGTCGTACAGGTACGGCTCGCTGAGGTTGGGGGGGGGGGAGAGGAGCAGCCAAGGGTCCTCCATGGTGTCAGACTGAGGTCACTTCCCTGGCACACTGCTGAGTGACATCACACCTGCCGACAGAGCAGGAATGAACACGTAACTATAGCAACTATAACATGTCAAGTGTTCTCACAACGTTTAATGAAACTGAGTCAATAAGTAAGAGGGGCAGAGAGAATGTGAATGACGATTGGGTTTCCCATCAGCCTATCTGTCAGAATCTGCGCTATGGCTACTGAATGGGTAAGGCTGAGCGAGCATGGAGGGGGGGAGGGGGGCACGTGGGACTGGAGGGGGGAGATCTGGACAACACTGTGACAGCGAGACAGGACATGAATCAGCTCCAAGGGGTGATGAACGAGACAGACAGACAGCGTGCCCGTGGAGAGCAGGGGAAGAGAGGAGCCGCTGCTGGATAAATGAGACAGAGGACTAATAGAGGTAGATAAACCCTGGGCGGGGGGGGGTGGGGGGGGGAATGCAAACTGGTGGGGTACACTAAGACCGAAAGACTCAGATGGGAGTACAAGGCAGCGAAGGGGGCCCAACTTCTAGAGGCGGGGGGGGGGGGGGGGTCTGCTGCGTGAATGTGAAGGGACCGAAGCAGAATCAGACAATGCAGAGATCTGTACGAGCAGGATTCGAGATGGGTGCAAGTGAAGGGTTAAACGACAAAGACGTGGCAAATGACACACATATTTGATATATTTACTTTTGACCTTTGGCAACAGAGTGAGCTCTCTGTTGCAATCGCTAGTCTGCATATATGAGAGAGAAAATTGAGTAAGACTGTGGTGGAAATGTGCGTATCACTGAGTGAGTGAGTCGGGGAGTGACAGGGCCAGATTAACAGTGGGGCTAGGAGGGGCTTAAGCTCCAGGGCCCGCAGGCTGGCTGGCCCCTGGTTGACAAAGGAGGCCTACATCGGTTCGGCGTAAAAGTGGTGATCCCATGTCTCTGTACTCGCATTTGGTGTCAGCCAGCAACCAAGCAGTAGAATGTATGACAGGATATAGAATTCTCTCAGACTAGAAATCAACTGGCTGAAAAATTTGCTATTTCATCTTCTTACCAAAAGGAATATATTCAGATGCAACCCCTTGTAATCACCAACCTTTTGATTAGTAACTGTAATTTAATAGATATTCTCAGTAACTGTAACAGATTACCATAAAAAATTTTGGTAATTGAATGACATAACTCCATTACATGTACCTAGTCACTCTAATTATATAGTGGTTGTTTAGTCATGTTCATGATTTTGTCCTTTTTGGAAGTGGAAATAATAGTTCATACAAAATAAATGGTGTACTAATCAATCATACCTACCTGTACGCACCTTTCTTACTGTTGTAGTGCACTGAACTCAGATTCATAGGATTATTAATATTATTATTTTTACATTCTAATTAGGCCCACTGCATTTAGAGTGTAGTCGTGATGTTGCATTTCATTGTGATTGAAACATGTACACTTCGTTAATGACCTGGTGATATTTTGAGGGGCCCCTATGATTAGTTGTAGCCACAGGGCCCTTTGTGTTCAAAGGGAAGGGTGAGAGTTTGTGTGTACGTAACATATAGTCAGTCATTTCTGAGACAGCAAAAAGCTACGGTGAGCACTCTGCATATGGTACAATGTCAGTGCAGCCAACAGTCAAGGCAGCCATCGCAGAGACACCACACAAACGGCGTAAAGGTGATTGAGAGGGAGAGCGTTATTGTCTCTCAACCCTTGGGGTTTAGTGTAACTTTAATTTATGAGAGGGTGTGTTCGCTATCAATCAGGCTAACTTAAGTAATTGAAATAGAAGGCGTGCTGTTTGGGGCGGCGACACAGGCATAAATATGAAAGCAACAGGCATTATATCTCATTGTCCAAACCCAGTGCGTTATTTATTATATGTGTGCTATTTTAAACGCGGAATGCTGCTAACAGACAAAGTAGATGGTAAGGCAAACAATAGCAAATATCGGCAATGACTTAAGGGCATAAGGTATTCTGACACATCAACAATATGCAAACAATATAGGAAAACGGACCTCCGCTAAGCATCGATCAGAAAATAGCCAGGGCATCCCATGGGAAATTACTTTTTCTGTTCGACGTAAAGTTCAGTCTGTTTCCGTGACAGAGTACTTATTTGCCTTCCATATTAATCATCATGACACCAGCCATCGACATGGGATCACAATCCCGCATGCAGTCTCTGCATGCACGTTGTCAGGTCAAAAGCCTGCAGATAGTCCCCTGAGTGCGGCTGGTTTTGGCGATAAGCGCACAGCGCAAATATACTTCATCAGAAGGCGACGTGTGGGCAAACACACCTACATCTGCCGATGACTATATGTATAGGAGCTGTTTATATTTCTAATTGCATTGTTCGAAAGGAAAATCTCTGCCAGCTCCTCATCAGATTGTTTTTTTTTGCATAGGCTTCACCTGCAAAACTTCCAGAACTGCCTTAGCCTAAGCAGTCTTCCCTTCACCATTCCCTTCACGATTCTTTAAGGTTAATACCGCATGGCCAATTAAAGTCGATGATTTATTGGACAATTTTGATGTGTTACAGAGATGATTCACTCCATTTCTTTTAGTTTCTGTCTAACACAGAGGCACACATTCTCGAGAACAAATGAATAATCAGGAATGTTGGTACATCTGTAACTTAGGACTTAAAAATTAACCATTTTCTTTATTGTTTTGCGTAATGTTTTAACTTGTCCTTTCAACATCAGGGCAAGGCAAGTTTACGAGTGAGCAGTCTAAGCCCTTTCTTTAATATGTGTTAATTACATAAAACAATGTACTTGGAATAGTTCGTTTTTTTTCTTACCTTTGCTTGAAATGAGTCAAATTCGGATCGTTACTCCAGCAACTGGTTTGTGCAATACACCTGTTACAGCCTCAAGCCAGAGGATTCAATCCCTAAATCCATTCCTTATCAACCATCTTCGCCGAACACGTTTTCACCCGAGTCCGTTACTTCTGCTTTTTCTCATCTGATTAAAAACATCAGTTTTATTTATCCCAGTATGATCCCACCTTCCAAACGGAAAGCCATAAATGACGCATTTTTATCTGCGAATCCAAATTTGAGTGGGACTCGGATCCACAGACACAGACGGCGTGTGTGCGAAAGGGAGCGCGCGCCAGAGAGAGTGATCTGAGCCTCGCACAGTTGGTAACGACCTTCTTGTCCGACAACCACACACGTACGCACACACAGCCTACACTTCATCTCAGGGTCAGTTATCGATTTATCACTTGAGCGGGGTAGAGGTCAGTATTTAGAGTCACATTTCAACATGAAATGAGAAATGGAATCATTAGTAAAGATCCAATGACTTAACGCCATATGTAAATACATAATGAATATATGTTGACTGCATATTTAATCCTTATTGCGTCTGTGTTGTGCAAATGTTGTTGTAATGATTCACTATCTTAGCTAACGTGAGCTCAAAGCCAGAGAGCGTTGTGAAATTTTGGCTCTGGGACTACAGAAACACCAAACAAAGTCAAATAAGCAAATGCTATCCCACTGTTTGTGAAAATGACCTCAACACACTAGTTAACCCTGTATGAACCAGCGTGGCTGATTTAATGTGCAAATATGATATATAGAATATATATATATAGAATTATATATATATTAGCTATGGATGTGTTTGCTTTCTATCGAGTAGAAACGATTCAGTCATATTAGTCTAGCGAGCAGAGAAGGCAGACAGTCTTATTAGGTAGGGTACAGCAAATACTAACAGACAGAAAATGTAGAAACATTAATACCATTTCCCCTTTACAAAGTCAAAACTCCTGCCAGATTCACCACTCAAGTTCATGAGTAGGCTTATTGTGCAACAGTGTCCCATGCCCTATCAAGTCCAACTGACGTCTTTGGATTCACAATTTGAACAATCAGGTATGAACATTCAATTTATAATAACACCAATCTCAGATCTTAATGCAGCTTCTGAGCCCAAAGTGCTACTCAACCCTGAGGGAGCCATTTCATGGCCTAAGAACCAGGAAACAGTAGGCAGGTCTCACACTGCACACACACTGACGGTGGTCAGATAAGTAAACATAAAACAGGGCTAAACCAAGCCATCAACAACAACAAAACATGGACAAAATGCTAACAGTTACTCGTGATAACACCAGACACAAAAGGGAAGGCATAATCACATTATTCCAGGATAGAACGCTGAATTCTGTCTCACCCACTCACACACACACACACACACACACACACAGATGTAGAAGTGTGCAATCCCCTTGCATGTTACAATATATGTAGGCTACTATTCACTGGTCGTTGTCATGCATGGTGTAGGTTAGCCGCTACCTGTTACAGATTAATGTCAGCAAGTAAGCAATTTTCCCTTTTGCTTGCACTTCAGGTGCTGCACGCAGTATCATAAACCCCTTTTCTACTGTTTTTCAAAAACCTTGGCATGTGTTGCAGCTGCAAATTTAACCACAGTGGCCTGCTGCATGTTGTCAGACACAGACGTGTTGCTCTACTGCACGTGTGGTCCACTGCATGTTGTCAATCTGACACAGACGTGTTGCTCTACTGCACGTGTGATGCACTGCATGTTGTCAGACACAGACGTGTTGCTCTACTGCACGTGTGGTGCACTGCATGATGTCAATCTGACACAGACGTGTTGCTCTACTGCACGTGTGGTGCACTGCATGTTGTCAGGCACAGACGTGTTGCTCTACTGCACGTGTGGTGCACTGCATGTTGTCAGACACAGACGTGTTGCTCTACTGCACGTGTGATGCACTGCATGTTGTCTGACACAGACGTGTTGCTCTACTGCACGTGTGGTGCACTGCATGTTGTCAGGCACAGACGTGTTGCTCTACTGCACGTGTGGTGCACTGCATGTTGTCAGACACAGACGTGTTGCTCTACTGCACATGTGGTGCACTGCATGTTGTCAGACAGAGACGTGTTGTTCTACTGCACGTGTGGTGCACTGCATGTTGTCAGACACAGACGTGTTGCTCTGCTGCACGTGTGGTCCACTGCATGTTGTCAATCTGACACAGACGTGTTGCTCTACTGCACGTGTGATGCACTGCATGTTGTCAGACACAGACGTGTTGCTCTACTGCACGTGTGGTCCACTGCATGTTGTCAGACACAGACGTGTTGTTCTACTGCACGTGTGGTCCACTGCATGTTGTCAATCTGACACAGACGTGTTGCTCTACTGCACGTGTGGTGCACTGCATGTTGTCAGGCACAGACGTGTTGCTCTACTGCACGTGTGGTGCACTGCATGTTGTCAGACAGAGACGTGTTGCTCTACTGCACGTGTGGTGCACTGCAGGTTGTCAGGCACAGACGTGTTGTTCTACTGCACGTATAGTCCACTACAGTAAGTAAAGATCCAGACGTGTTGATCTACTGCACGTGTGGTCCACTGCATGTTGTCAGACACAGACGTGTTGTTCCACTGCACATGTGGTGCACTGCATGTTGTCAGACACAGACGTGTTGCTCTACTGCACGTGTGGTGTACTGCATTTGTAATGGTATGTTTATCAGTACACCATAGGATGAATGATAAGAAATAGCCTATTCAACATGAAAGTCCCCCTCAAGGTTTGCGATTTAAAAGTTTGTATGGAGAATAATGTTTTGCGTCCATCTTGAATGTGTCCAGTTTGGCCTTTGTTTGGCACTCGGCCTGGCTTAGTTAGTGATTTACCGTGTGTAAAGGTTAGGAAGGACTAGATCCCAGGCTTTCCCCTTTCACCATAAACATCTTTTGTCAGAGCTGAGTTTGTGTTATACTAAAGTAGGCATTAATTTCGAGCGATCCACTCACCTAGGCCGCTCTGTTCTGGAACATAGCTGTCAACTGTCTTTGGTTCAGGAGTCGCGGAGTCTGTCAGCACGCGTCTCTATTCCACCAGAGGGAGGGTGGGTACAAAGCCGTGGCTGAAAGTAGCAGAGACACAACAGATTCTGCTGAGCCTCGCGCTACCATTCTTTGCCATCTCAGACGGGAAAGAGATTTGATCCGAATGTTGAAATATCAGCAGCTTGGCATCACTGAGGACTTTAGGCAAGTTTTTTGCCTGGTGAGACTAGATACTTTAATATAGTTTTACCGTTTCAGCTGTTTTTGGACACTTTTTTCTCACATAACTCCACACTTTTCTCAGACAGCAACCGGCAGCAAGATAATCCTTAACTCTCTTCCCTCTGCTAATCAATGTATTTAAAAAAAAACTTTAACCGCTCAAGGTGCTTACCTTCTATCAGATTCCTCTCCGTGGATCTCTCCTATCACTTGAAGTTTCTCTGGCACAAGGCATGCCTGTTCATCGTGTTCACTGTATTGGGGTCACACTGAAGCAGGCTTGTGATAGGGCTACTCAAACAGTCTTGTTATTGCCCATCATGGAGTGATAGAGTGCATGAATAAGGGAATAGGGATGGATTTGATACAGAATGTCCCCCTCTGCGCTCCCTCGGGCTGGGGAAACCCACTCATGTTTAGCCTCTGGTTCACATTGTTCGCTACAGGTCATAAAGCCCTAATAACCTGATCGGCTGCTTTAGCTGTGGCTTGTTTTTGGCAGTCGCACAAATCAGGCAAAGGTTCGTCTCCAGCACACAGCACATGAGAATACTGTCATATATCACTGGCATATACACAGAAAAAGCACATACTTATACACAAGAACCCTGGGAAAGAAAAATAAATGTAAATACACACATGACCCCTCACACACTCTCATCTGTTTTTCCATTTCGTCAGTGACAAATTGATGTTTGGGTGTTCAGAGAGCACTGTGGAAAATGCTAAAAACATGGAATTCCAGAGCAAAGGGTACTACTGTCTCCCAAATACATATTTACACGATGCCTGGTCATGCTGTGTGTGCTTTGCTGTGCAATAGAGGAACACTAATAATACAATTAGGTTAATCTATGAGAGTGCTCTGAGAAAAAACCTCACCAGTTTTTGGCAGCTCACCAGACAAGGAAAGTGTTGTGAACATTTTTCAGACTTGAAGAAATCATCACAATTAAAAAAAACCTGAATGGTGTACCAATATAAATCATGCTTTAATATAAATCACACATATATTTAGTCTTGCATGGAATGTTTACACTTATGACCTAGAGAAATGTGAGGTAATACAGAGTGTTTGGCAGAGAACCAATTTAACACTTACACTGCAACTGAGCTCGGATGCTATTGAATTCAAACCTTGGGAACCTGTGCTAAAGTCTTCAGCACAATTTACGTTCAGTGAAACACGCGTGAAGAAATATACAGTCCTAAGCCCGCCAGTGCTCCAGCTCAGTAATCAAGAGTATATTCCCTTTACACACACACACACACACAAACACACACACACACACACACACACACACACACACACACACACACACACACACACACACACACACACACACACACACACACACACACACACACACACACACACACACACACACACACACACACACACACACACACACACACACACACACACACACGCGCGCGCGCGCAGACCTCACAGTGTCTTTAAAATTGTATTCATCATTATGTCTAGAATGAGTATGATGCCTAGCCCAGAGGAATGGAGGCACACACAAGATCTTTGTTTGTTGTAGTAACGAGTTTGATGCCATGTCTTATGAATACATATATATTTATATATATTGAATACAAGACCTGAATATTAAGTAGTAGATAATGCAAGTGTGTGTGTGTATTTGTCAATAATAATTCCCTCTGAGATGATTTAGACAGAGTCTGGTTCTCCTGTTGTACTTATTATGTTTTATGTTTATTGTCTGGCACAGTGGTCAGCTCATGCCAGCATGCTGGCACTGCTGGCATGAACTGGCACTACACCGGTGGTCCAATAATGGCGGGGCAGATGGTGCCTGGGTGGCGGTGTGCCACGGGTCAGTCTGGGCCTACTTGGCATGACAAGCCCAATGGGCAGCCAAACACAGGCAGGGATCACCTCAGAGAAACTAGTTGTGTATTTCTATCATTGTGTCACCATCTTTGGCATGCTTCAGAATCAGAATTTTTTATTGCCAAGTAAGTTTACGCCTACCAGAAATTTCCTTTGGCATATTGGTGCAGACAATAAACAAAAAACATAATAAGTACTACAGAACATAAGAAAAACAGTATACAATTACTAAATACTAAAATATATAAAAAATATAAAAAGTGTCCTCTCCTGTGTGGTTCTACTAGATTTTGCTGCATAATACATTCTGCCATGCAAGATATGCGTAAAACCAAGATTGAAGGCCATGAGTTTGGTAGGCTTTTGCAGTCACAGGCAAAGAGGCTTATTTCTTTAAATGCAATTCAGAAGCCCCCAGGGAAGTTATATTTCGTTTCAATCCAGAGGTCTATCATCCACTGTAAAATCATGTCCTAGGGTATGGAATGTATTCTGTCAAATCAATCAGTTAGGCAAATCATGCTTGAACTAACCCATTACGCGAGCTTCGAGTGAGCATGTGTGAGACAAAGAGAATGAGACATGGAGAAAAGGGCCGGGGCAACTGGCCTTGGTGAGTCCTATCTAACATCTACTGCCTGGAGAGAGTGATAAAGCTGTCAAACTAGTCCAATCAAACGTGTCCATCAAAGAGGTTAGGACTTATCAGTGGCAAACAGCATCTGGCCAGCAGTGGCTTGGCTGTTGCACTAAGGTCTAGACACAGCCGTATGAAGAGTATCAGTAGGATCAGTTTGCTGAATGGACCTCACATCAAGCGTGTGCCTCAGGAGTGCTACAAAGGACCTTAAATCGCTTCACTTACAAAAAGGCACAGAATGTTATAATAAAAACAAACCTTTGAAATAGTAGGTGAACCAAAATGCCCGTGCGCACACACACACACACACACACACACACACACACACACACACACACACACACACACACACACACTCACACACACACACTCACACACACACACACACACACACACTCACACACACACACTCACATACGCACACACACAAACACACATGCGCACACACTCACACACTCACATATGCACACACTCACACACGCACACAAACACACACATACGCACACGGGCACACACTCACACGCGCACACACTCACACACACTCACACACACTCACATGCGCACACACGCACACACACACACATACGCACACACTCACACGTGCACACACTCACACGCGCAGACCTCACAGTGTCTTTAAAATTGTATTCATGTGTAAACATGTTTAGATGGCGAATGAGAGTGCAAGGATCTCTCTCTGATGTGTCCTGTGGGTTTCTCTCTGTTGGCAAATAACAGTCCCTTCCTCGCTGTGAAGAGCAGCTAAGCCCAGTGTGTCTACCTCACACCCAGGGTCCTAATTTCATTGACAGGCAACTGGCAGCGAGCTTAAGTCCACCGCTGTGCAAAAGCTAAAGCTAACTTATAAGCTTGGCAAAACCATCTTGTACCATGAGCAAGATCCTCTGCTCAAACATGGGTGGGTCAGCGCAATGCTCCCACACACCACCCGATAGCTGCAAGTCATGCACGATGGACTTTGCTCATTGCCCATCAATGAAATGAGGACTCACGGTCTCACACACACACACATTAAACAGAGCATTCATCTTGAGGGTAGATTATGTATGGTTCAAATTCAATGATGATATGTATTGTCCTTGTGATGATGTGTGTACTCTGAGCATGGTTTCACAGACAGTAATAATGGTTGGACACTTGATCATGCAGAGCATTTGGACAATAACTGTAACAATCACAACCATTTCGCCAATCACATCAAATCGATCTAATTCAGTATTCCCTCCATTTTAAATGACTCTTCTTATGTCAATCTGGGAAACAAACATCCCATAAAGTCAGGGACCTGATGCATGTAGTGGTTGGTGATCACCCCTGGACTGTCAAAAAATTAAACGGTTTTACTGAAATGCAAGAGAATGGACATAGTCATGAGGTATGTAAGAAAGTGAACGTCGCAGTGTACTAGTCTTTTGTTAAGACGCATGACTGAGAGATCCAATCTGAGAAGATGGTGTCAGCATTGCATGGACTTTAGCTCTCTTTTGTGATCCAAATCTGAAAAGATAATCTCTCACCTTAACCAGACGCTGCCACAACTGCCTTTGTAGACTTCCATGGCAACCATCATAATTTTCCTCTCGCTGCTCTTGACTGGATTGAACAAGTTGGGGTCAAGAGATCTTAAACCTAATCTGATTGAATGTCTTTTCATTCTTTTCGGGAATTGACATGCTTTCTCTTTCAGTCTCCCTCCGTTTAAAGAAAATCCCTGGATTAATTTAGGATTATGCAATGCAGTTGCTCGGTTTTGTATCCTTCCCCAGAGACTCAGAGGTTGTGTGTTCCAGAGAAGTGAAAATATATGTTTATTTTGTCCAGGCATAAGATTACAGACAGGTCAATAGCAAATTATTTAGTTCTGAATATGGCTCTAACGTGATTTAGGGTGGTGATAATATCATGCTTCTGAGCTGTTGTTTGCCTCAGGACCAGGACAGCAAGTCACCATTGACAGACCATGGGTCTTTCAGGAAGACAGCGATTTTAAACAAATAGGTTTGTCCACCAAATAAAAGTTTAGTTTTTTTTTTTTACTTTTAGGGAGTAAGCTCGTAAGTTTCAAAGCAAAACATCCTCATAATAAAAATTTGTTTTTCAGTTTAATTTTTTTAGATTTTTTTCGGAACCATCATAAGTTTTCATTACTAAGGGAGAGATCCACTTACAGCGAGGGAAAAAGAAGACTCTAAGCCCTTTCCCATTCACAGCCCTCTAAGAAGGAGAGAAGATTGAGCCTCTGGTATGAACAAGGGGTCAGTTAATTGCATTGTAGACGATTTTAAGGAGTGCACAATTGCAGGGAAGGTTTTCCAACAGTACTTTTCATGTTTCAGGGCCCAATTCTAATGTCAGATTTAAAGACGCCTGTGGACAAAAAGATGGATGACAGATAATATTTATTCTGCTCGTAGTGCAATATTGATCAATTTCACTTCAGGTGACTGTCTCCACTTTTCCACTGAAGTTTTAATCAAGAAACTGATATGTATGTTTTTTTAGCCATTCACAGAAAAAGATATTCAATTCCTTGGGGATTTCCCACAGCGGTCAAACCTCTGGCACATGAAAGTACTCATGTCCAACAACCTAGCCTAAGTATTAAAACACAATAAGGTGCCCTACAACTATCATACAACTTAACAACACAACAACAACAACAAGATGCATTCATATGCATTTTACTGGGGTTGTCAAGTGGGCACCTTCCTTCATCAGTGTTCCGTCAATAGGAAATTCCAATACAATGAAAGTTAATGGGAGTCATCATACCATAATAGTTTAATACCAACTGACAAATGGCATCAAACATTTTGACACCTCCGTGTTGGATAATGGTAATGGATATCAGTAATAATGCTAACATGACTGTTATTGAACATCAATCACCATGGCAACTAACAGAGTAAAGCAGCCAGAGTGTAATTTATATGACTGGGTTATGTGAAGCTAATAACAGAGGATTTAAGAAAAAAAGTATTACCTAACCGTCACGCATATATACACATGCACTTTATCTTGCTCCCTCCCTCTCTCTCTTCTGTCATTCCTCAGTCACTTATACATTCTCGGTGATGAGAGCATAGGTGTGCACAGATAGGGACAAGGTGGTGCTAAAGCACCTGCCCCTTTGCCATACTTGACAAAAAATGCCCTTTTTGAAAGTTTTTTTTTTAACCTTTTTTTGTCACAATGTACTCTGGTCCATGTTGACATGATAATCTCCATGCTTCACGATCAAAAGCATCTGACAATAATGTCCCGATATAGCCTCTCTTCTATAACCTAGTAAGGCAGCCGGAAGTTCCACATGCCCCCAACCCCCCCTTCAGCACCTGCCCCCCAAAATGTCTGTGCACGCCACTGGATGAGAGTATGGGTTTCCTGCAGAGAAGCATTCTGTGGTGGAGGTGGGTGATCACAGAGACTTTATTTCAGTCTGTACCCTGCTGTTCAGATCAGAAAAATCACTCAGTACTTGTTTTTTCCCCCCAGTCACACAATGAATGTGGCCAGGCCAGCCTTAGGCTGATATGTCGTCCTGTTTGAGCTGGATGCTGTGAAAGGTTTCTTCCTGTTAAAAGCCAGTTCTTCCCTGCCAATGACATGATTTATGTTTAATACCCTCTGCAGCTTTATGGCCACCAGATAGATTCATTCAGACCCTCTGTCAGTGGCTGAGAGGAGCCTGTGTTCGTTGACTGTTGCCACGACACCTCAGTCAGGAGTCATAGAATTCATCTGTCTTTGGAATTGTCATGAGGACACCATTCCGAACCCTTGGTCTGTTCTTCAAGTCCTAATGAGTTATAATAAGGCTTAACAAATTAATGCTATGCTCTGAGACTTTAAAGTGGATAGGTGCCCAAACCTGTTTTTAACTTCATTGCATAAAAGGTAACAGTGCCAAAATATTTGAAGAAATCCTAATTTGTTCCTTTCCTACAGGGGTTGTAGGCTACTTACTTCTTCACATCAAAGAAATCAACACAATTTAGACTTTGCTTGAGGGTGCCCAAACCACTTGCAAATCAAATCTGTGTTGACGGAACGAGCCATGGAGGCGATTTGGCAGTATTTAGAAAGTCCCAGGAATATAATTATAAAAAAATATAATTGTGCTCATATAAAATTGCGATTGTTTCTTTAACATTTCTGTGAAGTGTTCCTGTAGTTCAATTGGTAGAACAAACACCACCAAGGTCATTGACTTGGTGCTCTAGGAAGGATACCGGTAATAATAATAATGCTGATATATGATACTAATACTGTCTGCTGAAATTTGCTTTTGACACAAGTGTCTGCTTGCTAAATGTTTGATAAAACCTTTCTTAAATGAAAACCATACTATGAAGCTTCTTCTAAGGAATATAACTTAGAAATAGTAAACCTAGCCGGTATGAGCTGTGACATGACAGCTGGCAGGTTTCACTGAAATAGCATTCGAGGACAAAACCCAAACATACCACAGCCATGCCGTGGCATTTACATATAAAATGTCTCAGCTGGTTCAGTGTGCCGCGTTCTGGAAGCCTTCGGAAGGATTCGTTTTCTTTTAAAATAGGCCTTGTGGTTTTCAAAAGCAGAGAGGCTTTCAATCACATGCAAATTGAATATGGGTCCTGATGAGGCTCTCTCAGACTCATTATTCTGCCGCCTTTTCTCTACCTTTCAACCTCTCCTCTCCCCCCTTTCTCTCCCTCCATCATGTCTATTTCCCCCTCTCCTCTCCCCCCTATCTCTCCCTCCATCATGTCTATTTCCACCTCTCCTCTCCCCCCTTTCTCTCCCTCCATCATGTCTATTTCCCCCTCTCCTCTCCCCCCTATCTCTCCCTCCATCACGTCTATTTCCACCCCTCCTCTCCCCCTATCTCTCTCTCCATCATGTCTATTTCGCCCCCCCGATCAGGTCTATGTATCTCAACGTGTCAGACGAGAATTAACAAGGTCTATCTGACATGTCTGTAACCTTTTTTTTTTTTTTTTTGCACCCAATAATAGAAAAATAAGATATGGTGCAATATAGTAATATCAATATTTGAACAATTCTATGAAATAAAAAAAGTATGAAATTAAATTCATGGAATGGTGGTTATTTGATTCTGGATTTTTAATCAGTTCTTCTAATTACGTTCTTCTCAAAAGTGCACTTGGACCGTGTTGTTTTCAGTTAACCAGCTGTCTTCATTACTTTTTGTGTCTTTCTCTCTTCTTCGATTCTCACTTTCTCTCTCAGCAGTCTGTCTGCCCACACTACCACAGCCTGTAATAGATAGTTCTTCATGAACACACATAGAAAATAGTTTCCACCCATGACATTGTTTGAGCTGCTCTGTTATATCCAGCACTGTCAGTGCAATATGTGTGTGAAACTTAATTTTTTCATTATTGGAAAACCTTCATAAAATGTCCTCCAAGCAGTTTGTTGTGGGCGGGAGGTGTAGTGACCCTGACAATTCGCCCTGACACTCACTTTCAATCCTCTCCAACTCCCCCCCTGTGCCGTTGCTTATCTTTGCTTTTGTCTCACTTTCCATCCATTTTTGTCATGACATCATCCTTTTTATAAATGTTTCACTTCTTTTTCTTTTTCCTCCACCTCTCTGCCTCTTGCCCGTTGTTTCTCTCTCTCTCTCTCTCTCTCTCTCTTTCTTTCTTTCTTTCTGTCTGTCTATCTGTCTCTCTTAGTGAGCACCTCACACACAGAGAGACCTAATGGAAAGAGCTGTGTGAAATGGCTTGCGTTGATAGCTCATTATTCCAGGCTGATCAAGTGCCCTATACGTACAATGCTTAATTGGAGCCATTGATTATGTCCTCCCCCTGATAAATTGACAGTCCAAATGCCAATCCGCAGCAGGAGCTGAACTCAATGTCTTTATTAGCATTCAGGCACTCAACCTGCGACTCCTCAAATTGCTACCGAAGGCAGCCTGTTTTTGTCTCCGCGTCTCCTAATCACTTTCGGAACGTCTTGTGGTTGCCGAGCGCCTTAAGTGATAAGAGGCCAATCATTCTTGTGCTTTAGGCTGCTGGCATTGTCTGTTTCCAAGGGGGCTTCTCCGACTCCTTCCTCTTCTCCTTCCCCACGGATATCTGGGTGTTTCAGCATAGTGTAAACAAACATAGACAAACTAACAAACAGCCCGTAGCTGCAGAGAATTATGGGATTGCTACCAAGTGGACTGGAGGGCATGGCTGGTGAGGGAGGAAAGACATCCAGATCAGAGGCAGATGTGATCTCTTCTGATAAAGGAACATTGGTTGTGTGTTTGTATCTGTGTGTGTGTGTGTGTGTGTGTGTGTGTGTGTGTGTGCGTGTGTGCGTGTGTGTGTGCATGCGTGCATGTGTGTGTGTGTGCTTGTGTTTGTGTGTGTGCGTGCATGTGTGCATGCGTGCATGTGTGTGTCTGTGTTTGTGTGTGTGCGTGCATGTGTGCGTGTGTGTGTGTGCGTGTGCGTGCGTATTTCTGTAGCTGATGTGAACTGGTCCACAGGGCGTGTCTGCTCGTTATCAGTCTCTGCCCCCGATAGGTGATATTTCTGCTCTGCCCCTCCTTCTCTCAGGAGAGCCTGCAGGAGGAGATGAATGGCAGTGGAAGAACATGACCTCACTCTGATGAGACGTCCGTGAAACCCGTGAGGGGGGGGGGGGGGGGGGCATCAGCACAGGATCCTTAAGAGGAGAGGCATAGGGGTCGAAAGGACCAGGGGCCTTAAAATGGTTTAAAGGCCATGAGATTTAATAATCTTCTCAGGATAGAAAACTGGTTTCTGTAATTTTGTGTGGGAGACGGTATTACAATAGATGAGTGGAATATACCACAGCCTCGTCTGAAATAAAACAGAAATAAGACATCAAATCAATGTAGTGTTGAAAGATGCAGTTGCGCTCTGGTCGGGTTGAGGATATATTTGAGAAGAAAAGCCAGCCTCGTCTCTCATTTTGACACCCTGGGGGTTGGGCGGACGTCCCAGAGGAGTAGATTAGGGAAGTTAGTGTGTTGTTCAGGGATCAGGGATGAGTGTGTGTGTCGTTCAGGGATCAGGGATGAGTGTGTGTGTTGTTCAGGGATCAGGGATGAGTGTGTGTGTTGTTCAGGGATCAGGGATGAGTGTGTGTGTTGTTCAGGGATCAGGGATGAGTGTGTGTGTTGTTCAGGGATCAGGGATGAGTGTGTGTGTTGTTCAGGGATCAGGGATGAGTGTGTGTGTGTTGTTCAGGGATCAGGGATGAGTGTGTGTTGTTCAGGGATCAGGGATGAGTGTGTGTTGTTCAGGGATCAGGGATGAGTGTGTGTGTTGTTCATGTTTATTTCGGGAAGTTAAAAGGGATGAGTGTGTGTGTTGCTCATGTGAGGGATGAGTGTGTGTGTTGTTCAGGGATCAGGGATGGGTGTGTGTGTTGTTCAGGGATCAGGGATGGGTGTGTGTGTTGTTCATGTGAGGGATGAGTGTGTGTGTTGTTCAGGGATCAGGGATGGGTGTGTGTGTTGTTCAGGGATCAGGGATGAGTGTGTGTGTTGTTCAGGGATCAGGGATGAGTGTGTGTGTTGTTCAGGGATCAGGGATGAGTGTGTGTGTTGTTCAGGGATCAGGGATGAGTGTGTGTGTTGTTCAGGGATCAGGGATGAGTGTGTGTGTTGTTCAGGGATCAGGGATGAGTGTGTGTGTTGTTCAGGGATCAGGGATGAGTGTGTGTTGTTCAGGGATCAGGGATGAGTGTGTGTTGTTCAGGGATCAGGGATGAGTGTGTGTGTTGTTCATGTTTATTTCGGGAAGTTAAAAGGGATGAGTGTGTGTGTTGCTCATGTGAGGGATGAGTGTGTGTGTTGTTCAGGGATCAGGGATGGGTGTGTGTGTTGTTCAGGGATCAGGGATGGGTGTGTGTGTTGTTCATGTGAGGGATGAGTGTGTGTGTTGTTCAGGGATCAGGGATGGGTGTGTGTGTTGTTCAGGGATCAGGGATGAGTGTGTGTGTTGTTCAGGGATCAGGGATGGGTTTGTGTGTTGTTCATGTGAGGGATGAGTGTGTGTGTTGTTCAGGGATCAGGGATGAGTGTGTGTTGTTCAGGGATCAGGGATGAGTGTGTGTGTTGTTCATGTGAGGGATGAGTGTGTGTGTTGTTCATGTGAGGGATGAGTGTGTGTTGTTCAGGGATCAGGGATGAGTGTGTGTGTTGTTCATGTGAGGGATGAGTGTGTGTGTTGTTCATGTGAGGGATGAGTGTGTGTGTTGTTCATGTTTATTTCGGGAAGTTTTAAGGGATGAGTGTGTGGGTTGTTCATGTTTATTTCGGGAAGTTATGAGTAATATGTGTGTGTGATGTTCACGTTTATTTTGGGAAGTTATGACGGGTGAGTGTGTGTGGTTCATGTGACGGATGAGTGTGTGTGGTTCATGTGACGGGTGAGTGTGTGTTGTTCATGTGACGGGTGAGTGTGTGTTGTTCATGTGACGGATGAGTGTGTGTTGTTCATGTGACGGATGAGTGTGTGTTGTTCATGTGACGGATGAGTGTGTGTTGTTCATATGTTGTTCTATTCCCACTGCCCTCCCTCTCCTGCCATGTCAACTCAAATATTGCATAATGTCATAATGTCCCTGTCATTGTTTTGACATCACGGCTTTAATATATTTCAACACACACACACGCATGCACGCACGCACGCACGCACACACACATACACACATACACGCATACACGCATACACACACACACAAACACACGCACACACACACACACACACACACACACACACACACACACACACACACACACACAAACACACAAACACACAGATGCACGCAAACGCACACACAGACACACACACAGTTCCCCCTTCTCCACGCTGCTATTTATGTCAGGATCCTGCTCGGTCCATTTTGTGTTTGCCTGTTTTGTCTCGTGTTTCTTGTGTGTGTTCTCCATGTGTTTCCCTGCGTTTGTTTTTACATGTGCTCTTTGTGTTTTTGTTATGCCATGTGTTTTCTGTTTTGTCCTAAGACTCCGCCCCCACCTGCCCTCTGTCACTTCCTGGATTCCCTGTCACCAATAACCACACCTGTCCGTTAATCAGTCCACTCATTGTCTTAATTAGGTTCTCCTGTCCCCTGTTTGTTTCCCACCAATTGAATGTCTCCCTTCTAGTATTTAAGTTCAGTCTCCCCAGTGTTCCATGTCTGATCGTCACCTAATGTCTGTGAGAAAGACTCTGCCTGTTACCCGAGAGCTGGAGTTTAGCTCTTCTGCTCGGTTTGAGATAAGTTTTCTCTTTTTGTGTTTTTTCATTCAGCTCTGCCTGTTCAGCCTTTTTGGATCTTTTTGTGTTAACTTTTGACTTTGTATTTTTGGGATCTCTTGTGTGTTGCCTTTTAACCTTTTGGATCTTTTGTGTTTTGATTTTTGAACCCTTTTGGTAACCTGTTGTGGACAAATAAAACACAAGTTTTTGCCAGCAATTTGGGTCTGCTATTGGGTCTCTTTTCCATCTCTACGGAACCTAACAGTACGATCAGACCAAGATGGACCCAGCGGACCCGAACCTGATGGAGAACAGACAAACACAGTTTGACCCGTATTGCACATCGTTTGATTTTAAAGCTAATGAGGCCATACATCTGCTCCCGTGGGAGATCTTTTGGGACGGTGAGTCAGCGAGTGGAGAGGACTGGGTTACTGATGACGAATTCTCAGAGGGTGAGTGGTCTGAGAGTGGCGTCATTGAGCCCGAACCCGGCCCCAGCCGAGACTCTCTGTTTGAGGGTAGTCGGTTGGCTATCCGGCCAACCCCGTTCAGAACACCACCTCTGGTCTCGCCACAACCAGTTCCTGAACCCGGACCCTGCCGAGACGCTCTGTTTGCGGGTAGTCGGTTGGCCATCCGTCCAACCCCATTCAGAACGCCACCTCTGTTCTCGTCCCCTCCGCTTCCAGCACCCCCTTATGATATTGAGGAGGATGTCAGCGAGTGGATCGATGGGGGCTTTATATTGGGGGACCGCTTTTTTGAGAAGCCAGCTGGTGCTGATGACTGGGAGGCCTATGACTCTGAGGATGACTCGGATGAGGAGGAAGAGATGGACACAGCTCCCACCCCTGCTCAGATGACCGCCGTCGCCTCCGTTGCTCCCGCACCTAAGACTCCATCTCCAGCACCTCCTGCACCTCTCACACCAGTGCCAGTGCCAGCACCCTGCCGGATCCCCGTTCCAACACTCCATTGTGAGCCCGGTGGCTGGATCGGTGGGGGTTATTTCATGCGTGATCAGCACTTCATCTACACCGATGAGCTGGAAATGGCGGACACGACTCCTGCTCCAGCTCCCCAGTTAACCCCTGCTCCTCGTCCAGCGTCCGCTCCCCAGCTGACTCCTGCACCTCTTCAAGCTCCAGCTCCCCGGCTGAACCCTGCACCTCTTCGAGCTCCAGCTTCCCGGCTGACCCCTGCACCTCTTCGAGCTCCAGCTCCCCGGCTGAACCCGGCACCTCTTCGGGCCCCAGATGCCCGACTGACTCCTGCGCCTCGTCGGGCTTCAGCCCCTGAGCCATTCCGCTCTCCTACAGCTCCTGCTGCTGCTGCCCCCGCAGCTGCGACCCCTGCTGCTGCGCCTCCTGCAGCTGCTCCTCCTGCATCCACTGCAGCCACTCCTGCCACTTCTCCCGCAACCCCTCCTGCTGCTGCCCCTGTCCGCAGTGCCTCGACTGCCCCTGTCCGCAGTGCCTCGACTGCCCCTGTCCGCAGTGCCTCGACTGCCCCTGTCCGCAGTGCCCCGACTGCCCCTGTCCGCAGTGCCCCGACTGCCCCTGTCCGCAGTGCCCCGACTGCCCCTGTCCGCAGTGCCCCGACTGCCCCTGTCCGCAGTGCCCCGACTGCCCCTGTCCGCAGTGTCCCGACTGCCCCTGTCCGCAGTGTCCCGACTGCCCCTGTCCGCAGTGTCCCGACTGCCCCTGTCCGCAGTGTCCCGACTGCCCCTGTCCGCAGTGTCCCGACTGCCCCTGTCCGCAGTGTCCCGACTGCCCCTGTCCGCAGTGTCCCGACTGCCCCTGTCCGCAGTGTCCCGACTGCCCCTGTCCGCAGTGTCCCGACTGCCCCTGTCCGCAGTGTCCCGACTGCCCCTGTCCGCAGTGTCCCGACTGCCCCTGTCCGCAGTGCCCCGGCTGCCCCTGTCCGCAGTGCCCCGGCTGCCCCTGTCCGCAGCGCCCCGGCTGCCCCTGTCCGCAGCGTCCCGGCTGCCCCTGTCCGCAGCGTCCCGGCTGCCCCTGTCCGCAGCGTCCCGGCTGCCCCTGTCCGCAGCGTCCCGGCTGCCCCTGTCCGCAGCGTCCCGGCTGCCCCTGTCCGCAGCGTCCCGGCTGCCCCTGTCCGCAGCGTCCCGGCTGCCCCTGTCCGCAGCGTCCCGGCTGCCCCTGTCCGCAGCGTCCCGGCTGCCCCTGTCCGCAGCGTCCCGGCTGCCCCTGTCCGCAGCGTCCCGGCTGCCCCTGTCCGCAGCGTCCCGGCTGCCCCTGTCCGCAGCGTCCCGGCTGCCCCTGTCCGCAGCGCCCCGGCTGCCCCTGTCTCCAGTGCCCCGACTGCCCCTGTCTCCAGTGCCCCGGCTGCCCCTGTCTCCAGTGCCCCGACTGCCCCTGTCTCCAGTGCCCCGACTGCCCCTGTCTCCAGTGCCCTGACTGCCCATGTCTCCTGTGCCCCTGTCTCGAGTGCCCTGACTGCCCCTGTCTCGAGTGCCCTGACTGCCCCTGTCTCGAGTGCCCATGTCTCCTGTGCCCCTGTCCCAGGTTCTCTTGTCCTTGTCCCAGGTGTCCCTATCCCAGGCACCTGTGTCCCTGTCCCAGGTTCTCCTGCCCCTGTCCCGAGCGCTCCTGTCCCGAGCACCCCAGGCGCCCCTGTCCCAGGTGTTCCTATCCTGGCCGAGGAGGCGTGTTGTGACCTCCTCGCCCCCAACAAGGCTCCCAGTCGCCTGCCTCATTCGGGGAGTCCACCTGGCCAACTGCCAAAGACTCTGCCCCTGTCTGACCACTCATCCGGCCGGCCACCAGATACTCTGCCACTGTTTGGGTCCCCATCCGGGTGGCCACCAGATACTCTGCCCCTGTTCGGGCCCTCATCCGGCCAGCCACCAGATACTCTGCCCCTGGGTGGCCGCTCATCCGGCCGGCCACCAGATACTCTGCCCCTGTTTGGGTCCTCATCCAGCCGGCCACCAGATACTCTGCCCCTGTTTGGGTCCTCATCCGGCCGGCCACCCGACACTCTGCCCCTGTTTGGCCGCTCGTCCGGTCGGCCGCCAGACACTCTGCCCCTGTTTGGCCGCTCGTCCGGTCGGCCGCCAGACACTCTGCCCATGATTGTCCACCCACCCGGTCATCCACCAGGCTCTTCGGTCGTCCACCCGGCTAGCTTCCTGACCCGTGGTCTGTGTCCAGCTTTCTGCCCACCTGCCTTGCCCTTGACCCCCTCCACCCACCCTACGCGGACTCTTTCAGGTTTTGCAAAGGCCGTCTGGAATCCGGCCCTTAGGGAGGGGGTACTGTCAGGATCCTGCTCGGTCCATTTTGTGTTTGCCTGTTTTGTCTCGTGTTTCTTGTGTGTGTTCTCCATGTGTTTCCCTGCGTTTGTTTTTACATGTGCTCTTTGTGTTTTTGTTATGCCATGTGTTTTCTGTTTTGTCCTAAGACTCCGCCCCCACCTGCCCTCTGTCACTTCCTGGATTCCCTGTCACCAATAACCACACCTGTCCGTTAATCAGTCCACTCATTGTCTTAATTAGGTTCTCCTGTCCCCTGTTTGTTTCCCACCAATTGAATGTCTCCCTTCTAGTATTTAAGTTCAGTCTCCCCAGTGTTCCATGTCTGATCGTCACCTAATGTCTGTGAGAAAGACTCTGCCTGTTACCCGAGAGCTGGAGTTTAGCTCTTCTGCTCGGTTTGAGATAAGTTTTCTCTTTTTGTGTTTTTTCATTCAGCTCTGCCTGTTCAGCCTTTTTGGATCTTTTTGTGTTAACTTTTGACTTTGTATTTTTGGGATCTCTTGTGTGTTGCCTTTTAACCTTTTGGATCTTTTGTGTTTTGATTTTTGAACCCTTTTGGTAACCTGTTGTGGACAAATAAAACACAAGTTTTTGCCAGCAATTTGGGTCTGCTATTGGGTCTCTTTTCCATCTCTACGGAACCTAACAATTTAAACAGGTTTCTCTTAGCTCCCAGCAGGAACAGCATGCCTGACACAAATGGAAGGATCATTTAGTTGTTTGTTTCTATGGCTCATGTTTGTACGATGCTATATTAGCTATAATGAAGAAATCCATCAGCTTATGTAAGTGCCTGCGAGCAATGCTTGTTAGTTTTGCTCCCTGGCCGCCGTAAAACCCTCACATTCATAACTTCAAGGCATTACAACAATACATTTGGTACTTCATTCTCTCTCTTTCTCTCTCACTCTCCCTTTCTCTCTCTCTTTCTCTCTCTCTTTCTCCCTCTCTCCTTCTCTCTGATTTCTTGAGGTGAATTCCTCTGAAGGTTGGTAGTGGTGTGATGCCACCGCTGAGCTATTCTTGCTTTGTTGTTGGCGGAAACCGTGCAGATCTGAGACGGCGGCGATTATGTGAATGCGGTCTCATTACAGGGAAAATAATTAAAATGCTAATGCGACATTTGAATATGCATCTATTCTCAGATGCTGGCCTGAGTGTCGCGTGTGTGATTATGTCAGCCTATATTCCAGGTTTGAATGGGAATGAGGTTCTCTTTCGTCTGCCCTCTCAGATATTGCTTTCAACTCGCACCAGTTGATGGGTAGGCTGAGCTGGGCTGGGCTGGGCTGGGGCTTTTCATGTCCACACAGAGTCAGCCGCACCTGCAAAACACACACACACCCACACACACACAAAAGCACACACACGAACAAACGCACGCCTACACGCACACACACGCGTGAAGACCGCGTAAGTGTAGAAAAGTGTGGAAATCTAGAAATGTAAGGCTGTTTTTTTGCAATCATGACTAAAGCAGGCAGCTCGAACTTGCAGGTCAGTAGGAATACGCCTTTAACTCTATTAAGTCTTGGAGATGGACAAAGACAGAGAAGGAAAAAACTAAACGTAAAGAACGAAGCTACAGCGCCATACAGGTTAGAGCGAACAATAAGGTTGAACTTCGCCCTGTATGGCATTCTGGGTATTTGTGCTAATGCTTACGCTGCACTATGTTGTCTATTTATTTTATCTATTTATTTTATTTATTTTTCAAATGTGTATTAATTTTTTATTTTTATTATTTATGTTTATGTTTATACTTGAATGCTATTTCCACTACCCTGCTGCTTGGCAATTGAATTTCCCTCACGGGATTAATAAAAGTTTATCTTATCTTATCTTAATGCTTACTACTGATGCTCACTGTGAGAGTCTGACTAAAGTCACATGACTGACAGTGTATTTAAATCACTCTCTCTCCACATGTCATAATTATTGAACATCAGAGAAGCTTCAGATGCTGATGGAAAGCCATTCTGTTGTGACCAGCAGTAATTCAAAGCAACGGTAGCAGTGAAACCAGTGTAATTTCCTTTTCATTATTAAAAGCATATCCATCAGGAAGTGTACCCATGTATCTCTCTCTCTCTCTCACTCACTCACGCTCTCTCTCTCTCTCTTTCCCTCTCTTACTTACTCACTCTCTCTCTCTTTTTCCCTCTCGCACTTACTCTCTCTCTCTCTCTCACTCTCTCTGTTTGTGCAGATTTACAGCTGTATGCACCCCTACAGAACGATGTGGACCAGGTGTACCATGTGTAATGTGCTGCCCAACAGAACCATGTGAAACATGGATAAATAATTTAGCCATGCAGGTGCATCGAAGGTTGTTGGGAATAGGGAGAGGGAGAGAGAGACAGAGAAGGGAATATAAAGCAGTGAATTGAATTTTAAATTAAATTGAAATTGAAAGAGCTTCATCCCACCCGTGTCTCTCTCCCCCCCTCCTCCCCCCCCCCCCCCCCCCCCCATCATCTTTTTATTTTCACTTTTCATCTCAATCCCTCACGTACGCATTTGAACTCAATACATAATATGCATCTGAGCGTGGCAGAACACACACATACACACACACACACACACACACACACACACACACACATATACACACACACACACACACACACACATATGAATTCAGGAGCATTAACACAGGTGAGCTGTCCTTAAGGGTGAACTATAGATAATAGAATGAGGTGCAGCTGATCTGATGACTCTCTTTTAGATGCATCTCTACTGACGCCTGGCCAAAAGCAAGTCTCTTAAGTTCCCTCCAAGTGGCGCGACTTCACATTGTGCCCAAGAGCTGGCATCTACTCAATGAGACCTGCCCCCCTATGGAGAGATTGAAGCAGAACCGGGAGGCAAATTATCTCTGCCACCTATGAAACTATGGAAAACTAAGATAATCTGGATCTGTTTAGCCAGGAACTACATAGAGGTAGTGGTAGTCAGAGACAGAGAGCTTGTGTGCAAACACACACACACACACACACACACACATATCCAAAATGTAAACACCTTTTTCTAAGCTAACATTTAATATTGACTGAGCCCCACAGGGCACAAACATCCTGCTGCAGCTCCTTTCTAATGGCTATGAATCAATGTGCATAACACCAACACCTCGGAGTCAGGTACTGTCTGTTTTTAGCACTCCCTGGAGACATGTGTGTGTGTGTGTGTGTGTGTGTGTGTGTGTGTGTGTGTGTGTGTGTGTGTGTGTGTGTGTGTGTGTGTTTGCGCGTGTGTGCGTGCATGCATGTGTGTGTGTGTGTGTATGTTTGCCTGAATTCTGAATGAATGAATACCTGAATGTTTTTGTTTGCTATTTTAACAAACTCTGTCCTAGGCATACTTATCATCTGCAGTAATGTCTGCCTCTTTGTGTTGCAAGTGAAGCTCCATACCAAACACCTGGTATTATCCAGCAGAAACTGTGGACTTTGTACACACGTGTCAGCTACAGTATGAGTCTGCTCTGCCGCCTGAGGTGGAGAAAGACACTTCACACATGTACCAAGAACTAAGACTAAACTAGTTTTAAATCTGAAACCTCAAACAGCGAATAACAACCTACCCTACTGTTGAGTCGCAGCAAGTGGGCATAAAGCTTAACACCCAGTTCAATCTGCTCCAACTAAACAAACTCGTCTGTTTGTTTTGGAGACATGTCTCAACCAGCGGGCCAGGCTGTCATTTTGATGAAGCCGTCCGGTGCTGGGAGGTGGGGGTGTGGGGGTCAATTAGATTTGCATCCTGAGTGCTGTGTGTTCTTACTGAATCTGAACGATTAGAAGTCATGCACTTTAGTGCTCTTGTTGATTTTTTTCAGTTGTGTTATCAATTTTCAGTCATTTTTTTAGTTTGTCTCAGTTTTCTGCCACAGAGTCTGGCGGTGTGTGTGTGTGTGTGTGTGTGAGCATGTTTGTTTGTCTGAGAGAGGGAGCACAGTGTAATGTGTTTTTATTTTATCTCTCTGTTCCCTCACTTCTGCGAGATTGGCCTCGTCCATGTTTAATAACATCAGGGATCTGAGCTGGATTTCATGTTTATCTTGAAGGACCTGCGGGCATCAGTGCTATCTGTCCTGTCCTCTGATTTCTGTTCACTGAAAAGAAGGATTTGGACACTGATGTCTCTGACACTGAAACTAAAATGTCACAGAATATGGCAGGCTGTCCCTGAAATGTCATGTCAACTCTCTTCTTTTAGTCTTCTCTTAAATCTTGGTGTTCTTCGACAACGGTGATGCTATACCTCTTCCAACCATCCATTACTGTATAGCACATTAACATTAGTAAAAAAGGGTAGTAAGGGTTGTTCAATTATTAAATGGCTGTTTCTGATGAATGTATGTTTAATGAATGCATTAACTGTCCTGACGGAGAGGCATCAGGCAGGATTCACATGGACATTTTGAAGAGATTTCTTATTTAATTTCCACCCAAACCCGTGAAAAGAAAGGCAACACTGCATGAAACCATTACACTCATCATTACTGTGACTGATTTAGACCTCTGGGCAAAGTCATTTTCTTATTAATAAGTCAGGGACACATATTCATGCACACACACACACACACACACACACACACACACACACACACACACACACACACACACACACACACACACAAGTCTCAGAGCTTCTAGTCTCAGCATTCTGAGTGGTACACAAGATTTCACTGTAAGGTTCACTTCTTGATTCACAAGCTTTTATAAACACAAACAAACACACACACACACACACACACACACACACACACACACACACACAAACACACACACACACACACACACACACACACACACACACACACACACACACACAGACACACACACGCAAACTCACACACACACACACACACACTCACACACACACACACACACACACACACACACACACACACACACACACACACACACACGCAAACACACACACACACACACACACACACACACACACACACACACACACACACACACACACACACACACACACACACACACACTCCTTATGTACCGGAGGGTTGTAAATGGTTGGCGATGGATGGTTGGACCTGTCTAGCACTGTCTCTCAGTCACATTAGGTCATGTTTATCTTGGAGGACCTGTGGGCCAAAAATGCTATCTCTCAGATCCTCAACTAATGTGCTGTCCTCTTGTGTAGATTCCTGTTCACTGAAAGGAAAGATTAAACACACACACACACACACACACACACACACACACACACACACACACACACACACACACACACACACGCCCGTCATGTACCGGAGGGTTGTAAATGGTTGCTGGTGGATGGTTGGACCTGTCAGGCACTGTCTCTGAGTCACATTAGGTCACGGCTGAATGTGGACAGTCCCTCTCCTCTGGATAATGGGGGTCATCAGATCTTGGCCCCATGTCTGATGCTGGTGCTGACGCGGATGGCAGCCAAATGGATATGGCATAGGACGAACCCCAGCCAGTTTCACATCAGCTCGATATCACTGATGTGGGTAATAAACGTTAAAGTCACATCGATCCCACCGTCTGGAGGTCTTGTTCCTGCCCCCCCCCCCCCCCAGTGTCTCGGCTTAGCTCCAACATCCGTTCCGTGGTGTGTCCTGCGAAGGTGCTAGTCTCACTTGGTGCTGCGCAGCTCTCTGTGCCTCTCTCGTTACAATGCCAGACTGCCGTCAGTTGTCACTGCTTGTTCTGGTTTTAGTCCATCTCAAATTCTATTAGTTCCCTTTTCATCTTCACCCTTCCATTTTCAAAGGCTTACTTGTACTCTTAATGATGCTGAATGAGGGGCCTCATTGACATGCACCTTGTACGCCGCTTTGGATAAAAGCGTCTGCTAAATCACTAAATGTAAATGTAATGTAAATTAAGTCTTCTGCATGTGTGTGCTCACTCACTCCAATGCAATTTGAACACTTTTTGTATTGTACAGTTTTCCTTTTTTTCCCCTGGAATCTCTTATTTACTTCAGATTTCTTGTTCTTGTTTGCTTGTGTACCGGCGTTGTTGCTATGAATACTTAATGCACTTCACGTTGTGTTGACAAATTATTTCAACGGAAAACATGAACACCTGTGCTCAGACACCCAGAGGACGAGCCAGTGAGCGAAATGGGCTGATGAGTAAACACAGAGCCAGACTCTCTGCAGCTGAACTTTTACAATTAGTCTGACGTGTGTTTGTGTGTGTGTGTGTGTGTGTGTGTGTGTGTGTGTGTGTGTGTGTGTGTGTGTGATTGTGAGAGAGAGAGGGAAAGAGAGAGAGAAAGAGAGAGAGAGAGTAAGTTAGTTAGAGAAGGAATTGTATGTTTGCACTGATTTGACCATAATTACAAAAGTCAATGACAATGCAATCCAGTCCAGTGCACCAAACATCCATTTGACCAAACCTAATGAGAAATGAAACACTTCAGATAAAATATCTGAAAAGAGCAAAAGTACTTGGATTAACACAGAGCAGAAGATAAGGACTCAGTTTGCCCTGTTGTGTGAAGCCTTGACAGCACACCAGAGACGATGCACCATGCAACCACTCTTCAAGCTTATAATAGCGGATCCATTTTTGGCACATCCGGGAACATGCCAAATAAACAATCAATAAATTGGCTAAAAATCTACCCATTCTCCCTCATGGCTGTGTTGCATGGGGTAGTCAGAGGACACAAAATGTTCACTTCACCTATAACTGTGAATGTAAATCCAGGTTTAAATGCATTAAACATTAAACTTTAAACAGTGAAAACGTCAAACATTTGTATTTGCACTCATCTAACCAAAAAATATGACCTCAATACGAAAGGAAGTACCTGGAAATAGATCACAGTGAGACTGCCCCCTCCCCCTTCTCTCTTGTCCTCTACAATATTCCAACAAAGCTTTAGTGATTTACTTGTGGGAGGTAGCTTTATGGTGGTGCTTTAACCAAATGATATTCAACCTTGCTGTGCTTCTAAAGCATTCACTGCAGAAGTTTGTGGACTATCTTTCAAGAAACATATCCAGCTATGTCCTGAACCACAATGAATCCTTCTAGGAGCTATCTGTAGTCTGGACACGACTGTTTACAATCGGTACTTCATTCGAGTTTCAAAATATTGGAGACATCGTCTCCCCCCTTATCCTCCACCCCAGACTCGAAGCTCACGCAGGCTGCCAGGTTGAGGACACTGAACCTGCACAATCGAGTGCAAGACGAGTTCAACATTAAACTTTGACAATGGCAAGCAACAACAAGTCCAACACTATAAGTACATCAGCTAACGTATACATTTGCAGTGTTTTTACTGTTTGCAAATTACAAACCAGAGAATATATACTCTGTCAGTGTTAGCTAGATGTATGGATGTATGTTTATTGCAAAAAGAAGCCCACTGCTGCCAACTGGAGTTGGAGTTCCTTCTTTACAGGCCCCGATAATGATAACATATTGCTCAATTTAACAGAGAAGGTATAAATCATTCATCACTCCCTACTAGAAGCCATGATAAAATGAGTTAGGCTTGCCTATTCAGGAGAAAGTAAGCCAACTCGGCATCCATCTTAAAATCCTTCTATCAGCTGTTTCCATCTTTCAAATGCCTCTCCAATATTTAACCCGCATTTGACTACGTCTCGGGTCATGCAGTCGCACGCTGTCTTCATGTTCTTATCTGGCAACTCAGGGGGTCAAAATGGTACTGGAGAATAGGGTGGAATCACAAAGGCCAAAACACAAACAGATGTTCCTCTCTGGAATGGAGATTTTAAAAGAAGAATATACTGGCTGTAGCATTGTTGTCAGAGAAGCCAGTATTTAGCATGATTCCTTCATCTTTGATGACACGTCATGTTCATTGTGTGATTTAGTACAGGAAATGTATTACATGTTGGTCCTGTAACTGATATGAGGCACATGGATGGTTCACAAGCTTTTATAAACACAGACACACACACACACACACACACACACACACACACACACACACACACACACACACACACACACACACACACACACAAATTAAAGGTGGCTCCAAAATGACTGTACTCACCGTTCCGTACGAAGCCCACCAGTCATGTCAGCAAGCCTCTCTGAGTGCTGCTGTTAGATGATCACAGAGTGGTCTGTCATCGTGTCCCCCTCAAACAGGCTCTTAATGCCCTCTGATTCTGCTGCTCGGACCACGCTGGTGTTCTGCTGAAAAGAGACAAGTGTGTTTAACAGCGAAGGGGCATCAGACGCACTCTCGCTAGAGACAGTCAAGCACTCCTCAGCCAAGCTGTGACCTGCTGGAGGCTGTTGTAAAGCCCTAACTGGAGGTGATGTGACCTCTCTGTACACATTACTGCATGGAGAGGAAATTATGTTGGATTCCTGATGTCCGCAAGATAACGGCACTGTTTAAAATCCTGTTGTTTATACAGAAGAAAAAACTGGCAGCTGTGGTTGCCAGAATAATACTGTAAAAAAATACATCAAACTGTAAATATCTTTACAGAGCAGCATGTAAATTCAACATTTTAAACCTGTATATTCAACATTGGATTATAGCAATACTTATGTACATACTTAGTTATGTTATACTGAAAAAGTTTGTTTGGTAAATTTAACATTTTAAACCTTTGGCTAAATTTACATCAGTGCTGCTGTGACACATCTACTCTGATGGATTTCACAACAGGATTATCTGATTCACAAGCACTTTCTTTTACAGCTTCTTTGAAAACACACTACCATTGTCTCTTATGATTCTGCGGTGTGCAATGATGTAAGACTGTTTAAGAGACTGTGAGGGAATGGGAACAGTGGGTGTTCGTTTAGCGCGTAGCACAGTAGGCATCGCCACTTTACCGCTGAAATTGTGTGCTAGCGTCAGCGCATGACAAAGCAATTTCTATTCATTCTCATTACAATCTTTTAAACTGACACTGCAGGGAGCCCTGCTGTCCAAGACCATGATTTAGGGGAAAACGATAAAAACTGCATCTTTTCATGTACGTAAGTCTTCAATTTATGTTGTAGAATTGACTTGTTTTCCCGCTTGTGTTGTATACTCTCATGTTTGAGAAAGCCCCACTTTTTTAGCAAAACTTGTGTACCCTCGTACTGTTCACACATGATATTACAGTTGTACTACTCGCACTCACACACACACATACACACACACACCTCTCATACTGAACATACTCAAAACACTTTTTTGTGGCCAAAGGAATGGAAAACGATGTCTTCAAATGACCAAATGTACACTACTGTTAAAGATTTGGGGTCACTTTTCCTTTCCTTCTAGAAATGTACTGGTTTTCGATGAAAACATACATGAAATGAGTTTGAATAATAAATATAGTCATAATAATACGTTTTTATTAAAATAGTAACTGTGTCTTTAAATAATCCTCCATTTACTTCTCTTTCAAAAACAAGGACAATTCTAAGTGACCCCCAAACTTTTAAATGGTAGTATACTCCTGTGACTGGTAGCTGTGGTCTACAGAATAAGGGACTGCACTGAATAAAAGAATGGGCAAAAAAGTTATTGTCGAGACCGACTTGTCCTGACTGACCTGTCTGGCCTACTACCTCAGTTTATGTGGCAATCGCCCTAACATGAAGGGAGCCATAAAGTGTTAGTGGGGAGGAATTGCCAGAGGGGTTTATAGTTTCAAACTGAAAAGAACATCCTGGACTTAGGTTGCATAACTGTCAGATATAAGGAACACACAAGGTGTGTATGCATAGTGGATCAGAGTCCAGTGGAGGGGGTCTCAATAACACATTTATTCTTTTTTTTAAAGATTTGTTTTGGGGCTTTTTATGCCTTTAATTGATAGGTCGGTGAAGAGTGGGACAGGAAATGAGAGGGAGAAGAGGTGGGGAGTTGACAGGAGAAATGACTTTGGGCCGGATTCCGAACCCGTGTCCTCCATGGGCGTCAAGCCCGAATGTGGTCGGGGCTACTGTTTGCGCCACAGTGCCCCCCAATAACACAGTTACTCTATGATGTTCCTCTCCACCTCTGTCCCCTTGTCCTTGCCTGATAATTATGACCGCCGCGCGTGACTTTCAGGCAAGAACAAGGGGACAGAGGTGAAGAGGAACATCATAGAGTAACTGTGTTATTGGGGGGCACCCTTTGCCAGGGACATCAAGCCTGTAACCGTCCATCTTCGGTAGAGTTTTTCTTCATGGATGGAGCAAAATGGCTCGTAAATACGACCATTTACGGAGTTTGCCATTAAGTATTTTAGCTCTTTACACTGAGCATATACGGGATCTGATTGGCTAGCGCCTGTGCTGTCAGTCATGCATGAAAGGCAATTCGACTGGCTGACACATGCATTGCCTCACAAAAAAAACTAAATTTGTCATTATTCGTTCATTATTTTGTCATTCTTTGGTAATGTTAGAGTTAATCTACGATGTTCAACTTCAACTTTGGAGAGTCATATTTGTGTCAAATGCACACAATGGCAAATAATAGCCCTTTAGAGGCCACTTTGAATTGTGAAGAGCAGGCCAGGCCTGTTATGCCATGTTGCTCTGTCAGGGTTTTTAACAATAGATGCACATGTTCTGGCAACCAGGTCAAGAATAAAAGCACTAGAGAGTCAGTGTCAAAGCTGTGCAATCCTGAGACAGAAACACCACAACCGCAACCATGATGGGCAAGGTAAGTCCAGCTCTGGAATATTATCTTCTCAGTAAAAACTGAAAAATACAAATATTGATACTGAATATTCGTATTAGTAAATATTATATTTACAAGTGACACATTTTCAGGGAATGTGTCTCATACATCGTTGATGAGTCATTAATGTTATTTCAGATGTGTCATTATAATATAACCAACTGAATGATATACTTTTACCTACAACATGTATAAATGCAATAAAGAAACATCTAAATGTAGAGAAATGAATGTTATTTCAGATCATCTTCTACGAGGACAAGAACTTCCAGGGTCGCTCCTATGAGTGCAATAGCGACTGTTCCGACATGTCCTCCCACTTCAACCGCTGCCAGTCCTGCAGGGTGGAGAGCGGCTGCTTCATGGTGTACGAGCGTCCCAACTTCATGGGCAACCAGTTCTTCATGAGGAGGGGCGAGTACCCTGACATGCAGCGCATGCAGAGCCAGGGCATGATGTTCGACAACATCAGGTCCTGCCGTATGATCCCTAATGTAAGTGGCCAAAATCCATTATATTCAAATTTGAAGTTGGAAAATACTACATGATCATTTTCATATATGTGAATGTGTTGAACTGTAAGCAGTGGGACACCTTCTAGCTACTTATGTATGGAAACACATGCCCAGATAAACAGACTGCAACCTGATGTTCACATTGTTTCATTACTTTTACAGCATAGAGGACAGTTCAGAATGAAGATCTACGAGAGGGAGAGCTACGGTGGTCAGAGTATGGAGCTGAATGATGACTGTGAATCCATCATGGATCGCTACCGCATGTCTGACTGCCAGTCCTGCAATGTTATGGATGGCCACTGGCTCATGTATGAGCAGCCCAACTTCAGAGGCAGAATGATGTACATGAGGCCTGGAGAGCACAGAAGCTTCAGGGACCAGGGATTCAGCAACACCAAATTCATGAGCATGAGGCGCATCATGGATTCCTGTAATTAGGCACGGCATGTTTGCTAACCCTTTAGAAACAGTTGATTGTCAATAAAATGTTTAATCCCTTGGAAAAGCAGTGTAAGTTTGAATTATTCATTTTTATTCAGAAATGGAATTCTGGCTTTAAGGACACAGTAAGTTCTCATTCCTTCTATGGAGATACTGTCATTTAAAAATGTAGAAGTCTTAAACCACTGTTTAGAGGGCAACTGAAGAAGATTTTAAGACCATACAACACCTAAAAATATGAATAGCTACACAGAAGCATAGCTCACACCTAAGACGAATAATTATCCATCATGCCAAATACTCCCAAGCATCGAAACTAAACCAAAGCAAAATACATGGTCATGCCCTTAACTGCAGTAAATAGGCAATAGGTTAGTCTCCTTTCCTAAATCATGCTGAATTGAAATGTATTGTCGTGACCGTTCTTCCCTGTGTTTATAAATATGAATACATCGGCATTAGTCATAGCCTACAGATAGCAATAACTACTTTACAAGGAGAAACTGAGGAAATCACTTTGCGTTATTTGGTCTTTACTCAGATTATATATTGCCCATAAATGATTTTTCTCAACATCAGATTTCAAATCTGGTTCTGCCATCTGGTACATGGTTCCTTACTTTACCAATATGAAAACACAGTTTGAAAACACACTTTTTAAGGCTTTTTCAGGGGAAGATGCTAAAGTATGTATTGCTCACGCTTCAGGAGAGGACATGAGCTTGATGGCAGTTTCGTGGATACATAAGTTACTTGACTGTTCTTTGAAAGGAACATAGAAGAAAAGCAAGTCATGGCACTAATTAATGAAAGACTCAGCTCAAATCCTCTTGCCCTAATTATGTATGTAAACATATACTGTAGGTGTTTTTTTTTTCTTCTTCTTTTTCAGAGACCGTAGGGCTTAGGAGGACCACATTTTTTTTGTATGTTGGTCTTAAGAGGCCACGTCAACCATTCCACTACCACTTATTTCATGTATAGCGTCACCTAGTTACAAATGAAAAAGCAAAAAAGAGTGTTGTAAAAAATGATAATTGTAAGTTGACAAGGTCAGAACTGCACGAAATCGGAGGTGTGGGATCATTATGACACCTTCTGACTGCACGTTAAGTTTCATGGAATTCTGTTCACGGGGGGCATGCAATAAATTGATTTATATGGTTGTACACCAACTGGCCTGTAGGTGGCGCGACACAGTTTTCTTCGAATATCCCAAGAACCGTATAGGGCCTTGGAGGGCCAAATTGTTCTTGTATGTTTGTGTTAAGGGGCCATGTCAACCCATACCATAACCAGTCATTACACGTATAGCGCCACCTTGTTAAAAATGAAAAAGCAAAAATTAGGTGTTTTAATCGCATATATGTCAAAGTGCTTGAAAAATTACCAAATTTGCCAGGGACATCAAGCCTGTAACCGTCCATCTTCGGTAGAGTTTTTGTCCATAGATGGAGCAAAATGGCTCTGTAGTGCCCCCTAGAACATTGCAAAAACCTCTGCGCATTGGGGTTATTTTGGCGTAGCTTGACGGAATTTGGTACACGTCTTCATCATGCTTGGACGCACCAAAAAGTCTCTTGACTCCATGGTGGCAGGTCCACAGGAAGTCAGCCATTGTGAGTGGAAGATGCGTTTTGACAGCGTTTGCACACCTCGCATCTGATCGAACTCCTCCGACAGATTTAATGGTAACCCCTTGAAATGTGGTCAGGCTACTCATTCAGCCATGGGCGACTAAAAGTTGTATTGGATTTTCTCATTAGTCGGAAGGTGTGGGCGTGGCAGACCCTCAAACTTTGCCAACTTGCCAGTGCTTGCCACAAAACACAAAGTCTCTTATAACTCTTGCGAACATTGTTTGATCCAGAGAAAATGTCTTAGGGTGGACGCTGGCCCGAACCCGTACATATGCCTGCACATATGCCTGACTGATATCACCTATAGTGCCACCTGTTGGTGGTTGGAAACTTCACTTTGTTTCCACACCTAGTGACCTGTTTTAACAAACTAGAAACTACATTGCAAAAGAAAAATATACCAAAACAAAAAAAAGTAGTACACAAAACATTACATTACCAAATCATCAAAATCTATCACAAATAATTCCTTTAATACATAAAAATGAAACACAAACCAATTTACACACACAAAACACATAAACACACTGACAACCATGATACGTCTAGTTATTATACTCTCTGTCACACACACACACACACAGTAGGAAAGTCAGACACACAGATACAGACGCGCAGTGAGAAAGACACACACACCTTTTACATAGCTACTGTTGACACGCAGTCTTATCAGTATGTAACAGTACAATCTTGTGTGAGGCTCCTCCACAGAGCGCCACTACAGACTGCTGATGGGGCACTGTGCTGGCAGTACTGACGACGATGGATGAATACAACAAAGATACATGCTGTGGAAGTGCCACTGGCCTGCTTATTATCATGCAGAACCAGATGGAGGTGTGTGTGTGTGTGTGTGTGTGTGTGTGTGTGTGTGTGTGTGTGTGTGTGTGTGTGTAAGAGAGAGAGACTTGGCAGAACCTTACAGGCAGATAGAATAACAGTTTGATGTGTGTATGTGTATGTGTGAGAGAGAGAGAGAGCGTGTGTATGTGTGTTTGTGTGTGTGTGTGTGTGTGTGTGAGAGAGTGTGTGTGTCTGTGTGTGTGTGTGTGTGTGTGTGTGAGAGAGTGTGTGTGTTTGTTTGTGTGAGAGAGAGAGCGTGTGTGTGTGTGTGTGTGTGTGAGAGAGAGAGTGTGTGTGTGAGAGAGAGAGAGAGTGTGTGTGTGTGTGTGTGTGTGTGTGAGAGAGAGAGAGTGTGTGTGTGTGAGAGAGAGTGTGTTTGTGTGTGTGAGAGAGAGAGAGAGTGTGTGTGTGTGTGTGTGAGAGAGAGTGTATGTGCGCAATAATGCATGCACGGCTGGGGACACCTGTGGCTAACTGCTGTCTTTAGAAGGCTACAACCCTGCGGTCTCATCAGCAAGAAGCGCTTATGACCTGGCAGTTTTAATGTTAAGTATGGGTGTAAAATGTTTTAGTTACAGAGTTTAAATTTCAGTTTTACAGTTTAAACTGAGAAGCTCTTAATAACCAACCTACAAGGAGGAATGTCCCAGAAATAATTATATTCAGTGTGATTGAGCAGGGTTAAATGTGAAGCCCACGATGCTAATCAGACTCATGTTGAGGTCTGGGAATTCTCCTTAGTGTGTGGGTGTATGGAGAGAAAAAAAACCCGACGTGCATATGCAGTCCTGGCTCTGTAAATGGGAAACAAACAGAGCAATTCCAGCCAATCGGCCCACTACCTTCAGGAGCATGGAAGGGAGCCTAAAGCTCAAGAGCCTTTCAGCAGAATTGCGGACTGCATCTTTAAATTATTACGGAGGGTCAGAAGACGAGAGTGTGGGTTTATTTATTTGGGAGCTCTGTACACAGTGGAGGAGTCTGATATGGGCCTGTTGCTTTGCAAAGAGCTTCAGAGGTAGAAATAGAGATTCTCCCCAGACTCATCGCTCCCCTATAAAACAGGCTCGGATAGATATTGATGACTTATTGCCGCATTTGTAGGGAAAACTAAATAAAAACCATAGGTGGGCAGGGTAGTAGCTTTTTGAGAGTCTACATTTGCTTCATAAAGATGAACATTCTAAGAGCCTTATTCTCCAGGGTTTCACTAAGAAAAACTCCCAACAAATCTCATCAAGCGATAACAATGAGAGCTGTGCAAATGGTATTGAAATCCATTAACTGCGTTTTCCATCATTCATTTTTAATTCGGTCATCTACGGTATTTGTTTTGCCTGTTGCTCCTTTTGTGGGGGAGACTGATTATCCCCCACCACTGACACCAAGCAGATGTGCAGAATAAGAGATCGCTGCTTAGCAGAGCAGGGCTCCTACACCTCTGTCTGTGTGCTGCCTGTCTCACACACTATCTGTCTCTGTGCTGCCTGTCTCACACCCAATCTGTCTGTGTGCTGCCTGTCTCACACCCAATCTGTTTGTGTGGTGCCTGTCTCACACCCAATCTGTCTGTGTGCTGCCTGTCTCACACCCAATCTGTTTGTGTGGTGCCTGTCTCACACCCAATCTGTCTGTTTGCTGCCTGTCTCACACCCAATCTGTCTGTGTGCTGCCTGTCTCACACCCAATCTGTCTTTGTGGTGCCTGTCTCACACCCAATCTGTCTGTGTGCTGCCTGTCTCACACCCAATCTGTCTGTGTGGTGCCTGTCATTGCGCACAGGCCTCAGCACTCCTCTCACACCCAATCTGTCTGTGTGCTGCCTGTCTCACACCCAATCTGTCTGTGTGCTGCCTGTCTCACACCCAATCTGTCTGTGTGGTGCCTGTCATTGCGCACAGGCCTCAGCACTCCTCTCACACCCAATCTGTCTGTGTGCTGCCTGTCTCACACCCAATCTGTCTGTGTGGTGCCTGTCATTGGAAACGGCCCCCAAGGAAACCTGGGCTCCAGCCATTACATCCCTCCCAGCTGAATTGGGCAGATGTGTATCAGGTGTGTGTGCCTGTTGTAGCTATTTTATTTGAGGGGGAAAGTTATGTGTTTCACTGTGACAATATATTGTCAGGATCCTGCTCTGTCTTTTTGTTTCTGTGTTTGTCCTGTCTTGTTGTTGTGGTGGCCAGGTGCCTATGTTGTGGTAGCCATGTGCTACCATGTATATACTGTATGTGTGTGTGTGTGTGTGTGTTCTATATCTATCTATCTATCTCTCTCTCTCTCTCTCTCTCTATATATATATATATATATATATATATATATAAAATAAAGTATAAGTATATAGTATTTTGTGAGAGACATTCGTGTTTGTGTTTCCTTTCCATGTATCAGTGATAATATGGCAACACTGCATGAACCCTGACTAGTGCAAACAGGTAGCGCCCTTCTTTCATAAACAAGCAACTGGCAACGAGCAAGGAACAAAGTCCGCCTGCATGAACTAATGCTAATTTAATAACTTGGCAAAATAATTTTGCTCATTTACAACCATGGACATGATCTTAAGCGCAAACATGGGTGAGTCAGTGAAATGCTTCCACATGCCACGCAAGAGCTGTACTTCATGCGTGATGGACTTTCGCTGGTTGCTCCTTATGTTATTTCACTTCACTGACCACCCAAGCAGTTTGTAAGAAAAAGGATGTTTTTCTTGTGGTTGATGCAGCCATTTGCCTTTATCCCAGTAAAGTTGTTTTTACCTTTTTATTTTATAATTTACTTAATAGCTAGCTTTCATTTCATGCGAATGGAACTCTTCCATTTAAACCCTTTTAGGTTATTAAAAAGTTCCCTTAGCTAGCTAGTTAGCTAGTATAGCGACTAGATAACCATAGCAACCAGGAAACACGATAGCTGCAAAGTTTAATTTCTCAAAATAAATAAATAATGTATCAATTAAAGGCGGTTTTGGGTTCAAAGTGATCACCACCATTCTGATATCAATGTTATGTTAGCGAATCGAACATGAAATTGAAAGAAAACTGAGTAGCTGAATGCAATAGTTTTGTACCGGACCTACTTCATTGGAACTGTCATTTTCAGCTGACAGTTACTTAAATAACATATTAAATACTAAAAAAGAACAATATATAATCACAATATACTTCACAACCTCTATGACTGATAAATTATGTTTAGCCTTGAAAAATGTCTCCAGCATCAATGATGATTGTATTTGCAGAGCCTAGAACAGCCACTGCGAAACTCAAAAGTTGTCCTTTCATAACATTCATCATATTTGATCCGACTCAAATGGATTTTTTTCTGTCCCGCTGTACAGCCTCTAGCTAAGAGCCTAATGATACATGACATGGTTCTTATTATAGGTCCATCAGCTCTCTATTGGCCCAGCTGACACACGCAATGTGTGTGTGTGTGTGTCTGTGTATGTGTATGTGTGCGTGTCTATGTGTCTCATGTCAAACCCCTTTCCTCTGTCATGCCAGCAGCTATCTGAGAGGGTCCCAGTGGTTTGTGTGACGTGTGGCTCGATCCCTCTCAACCCCCCCATCCCCCCCCCCCCCACCCAACGACAACAACCATCTGCTTACAAAGGCAACCCATCACACAACGTCTCCTCGCTAACACACCCCTCCCCCTGAAGTTGCCACCAGAGAAGATTGGGTTCGTGATCTGCACAGCTACTTCCCAACGTAATAAAAATGTAACAGACGGGGATGGTCGGTCTGTACTGCCACTGCAGAGAACCCCCTGGAGCAGTGTGTTCCGAACACCTGGCCGATTACCTGGCTGATTATTCCTTCGCCAGGGGCTTGTGATGTTTTGCAAAATCAGATAGCACAGGTTGAGGTCGGAACAACTACAGCAGATTGTTTTTTTTTGTTCAGTTTTGAACAAAAGCTCTGCCATCGCTTCTGGTATACCACCTGTAAATGGTTTGGCGTTTCATTCAGTTATAACTAAATACACGTCTCAAAAGGCCAGACAGCCAGCATTCATCACACACTTATTGTTTTGTTTTACTTGGGTCCAGAACAGAGCAAACTATCAGCTTATAGGTTCTTTGAAGCACAGCAAAAGGTTTCTCTATAGCATTGGTTCAAAACAACATTTGTGGCATCTTTCTTTTCAATAGTACACATGTTTGTATACATGCATGTGAAGTATCTGTACATGTGCGTTCTACACTGTCCCTATCACTGAACAGAGGCTTAACCTTCCCCGGAGAGAGTCAACACGCCAGCTGACAACTGGATTACCATCACAGCATTCTGCAGAAATCTCATTTTGGGGATGTGTGTAAGCCTCCTTACTGGCTTACACAGGATGAAACTGAATTGAAGAGCTAATAATGAAAGATAACAGCATTAACATATGCCATTTTCAGGAAGACACACACACATCCGCAAAACCCTGATGACTAAAATGACCTGTGCTAACTCATAGTCTATTTGATATAAACAGTCTTGATCTATGAATGTCAGTATCAGTCAACAAAACACTGGAGCAATGACAAATATATTTGACACTGACAATAATATTACTATTATAAATCATTTGAAAACAAATAGTGTTTCCACAAAGCTAAATAAGAAAGTAAGACATAGAGGAGGATGTGTGTGTGTTCACTGGTCTCTGTTTTTATCTTATTTCTTCACTACAGTAGAGACATGGTCCTCCTGCCTATCACGCCTGAGACCTCCTCCCTCTCAAGCACACGTGTGACCAGGGCCGGTCTCTGTAGTTGATGGATGAAGCGAAGCGCGGCTGTTGCCAGGAGCTGATCCGCTGCGCCCGCCACAGAACGTACCACAGTCGAATCCAGCCCTCAGTTTGCCTCTCAATCCACCCCTCTTTAATAATGCAGCCCGCTGTGGAAGCACAAGTCTTCACACAGGTCTTTCAAGTGAAGGCGCCGTTCCTTGGCATTGTGCATAATATTCATGCTGTCACAGCACTGCTACAGGGGTGCCAGCCAGTGCTGTGCAAGGTCAATGGTTGCTGAGTGGAGTCAGAGCCGGGTAAAAAGACTTTCTTTTACTTTTCTACTTTTGTACTTTACAACTTCTTTCCCTTCTCCCCCGTCCTCTGTCAAGCTCGTGTGCCACTTCCCTCTGATCAAGGAGGAAGGAACCAGCGCATCAGTCAAAATGAGGGTTTGAACCAGCGCATCAATAAAATGAGGGTTTGAACCAGCGCATCAATAAAATGAGGGTTTGAACCAGCGCATCAGTAAAATGAGGGTTTGAACCAGTGCATCAGTAAAATGAGGGTTTGAACCAGTGCATCAGTAAAATGAGGAAGGAACCAGTGCAGGGTTGTATCTGTGGTGTGGAAATGACAACACTGTCGCATGTATCTAATTATCCCTAGTGTGGACAGGGGGGTATTCGAGGAAAGGGTTTTAATTATATAGTTGTTATATATATAACTAACTATAGCAACTATATAACTAAAACAACTTTCTCGAATATACTGTACATATATATATATATATAATATAGCATAGTGGTTAACCCTAAGATGATAGAAACTTTACATTCCAGACAGAGAAGTAACTCAAACTTTAGGTTAGTTACCAAGGTAACTGACTCTGTGCACCTAACCTGCCTGCTGTTTCTCCATATCTCTTCCCTCCTGCTGAGCAGCTATTGGACACGGGGTGTCCTCACCTCACTGACCTGTCGATGTTGAAGCCAAATGAATTTGCTAAGCCTTACGTCAGGAGAGGATTTTGAGATCTATCTAATTGAACGTTACAATTTATTTATGAAAAAAACTATTTTCTTCAATGATACTCCACCACTTTTTCACCTGTAATATTAAAAGAAAATGTGGTTAAATGTTAAATGAATAGACAACATTAAAGCTCACTGACTCTAGCAGTAAATTCATACAAATATTGTAGATCATTTATGCTAGTTTGTGCTGTTTTGTGTACAGGGTTTAAGTAATTCAATTTTACATTTTCTTTCACTGTAGAAACAATGATTTTTACGGAACAAATGCACAGCAATACGTTTCTTCATATCCTGAAGACATGGGGGACCAGCTTCACAGAGGTCTGCAGCCGTGTCGCCTAACAAAAAAAAAAATTCATACTCGTTAAAAGCACGTATCAGAACTTTTAACTCCACGGAGGAGTGAAGAAGGATGCCCTTTTTTCCTCTCCGGTTTCCATGGTGACTCATAGTATCGGAGCTCCATTGATGTTGGCTTTTTTTTGTTTTCGGGCACCGGCTTTATTCAGAGTTGATTGAACTCAGGTCAGCCGTTCTGAAACTAAAAACTCATCTTAAAGTTTCCAACTCAGGGTTAATCAACTCAGAGTTCAGGTTAGGCTCAGAGTTCAGGGTTCAGGGTTAGGGTCAGAGTTCAAGGTTCATCAACTCAGAGTTCAGGTTAGGCTCAGGGTTCAGGGTTAGGGTCAGAGTTCAGAGGTCAAGGTTAATCGACTCAGAGTTCAGGGTTAGGGTCAGAGTTCAGGGTTAATCAACTCAGAGTTCAGGGTTAGGGTCAGAGTTCAGAGTTCATTGACTCAGAGTTCAGGGTTAGGGTCAGAGTTCAGGGTTAATCAACTCAGAGTTCAGGGTTAGGGTCAGAGTTCAGAGTTCATTGACTCAGAGTTCAGGGTTAGGCTCAGAGTTTGTCCAACCTGCTTTCTGTAATACCCAGTTTGCCTACATCCTCTAAATTGCATCAGTTCATTTTCAAGATGAAAATAAATCAACATTTGTGATTTTGGCATGCTAATGGCCACTCGGTCTGACCTAAACTTGTGCAGATGGTAATTAGCCAGATGTTTACATCTGGCACATGACATCACAGTGGAGGGTCTATTCATGTGCACTGTCCTTAGGAATACACTCTAATAGGGTTTGTTTTATGATTCTTATTCACTTTTTGTCAACTAAGGCGGATTGCTCCTCACAGTCCTCTAGGTGTCTGTTCTGTGTTTGAGATTTGCTCTGAAACAAACATATTAGCTTGGACTGAGCCATAAACAATTGCAGCCAATCAACACATTGCCTCAGGAGCACGGAAGGGAGAAGTGAAATTTGATTGGCCGAAATATCTTCTTTAGCTCGAATATCAACAACCTTTCACCATAATCACAAACTCTAATTGTGTATGCATGAGAGCTCATACAATCGAGGGCTGTGATCAGAATGCACTGGAAAGCCTTTGCAAGGGCATGATGGGAGAGGAGTGCCTGAGCCGTCTTACACCCAGCCTGAAAAACATAAAATCTCTCATGGACCGTGTTGCCCTCTGGTTTCTGTAAGAGACCACATGCTCATGCCTTGGGGTATTACAAAATCACTTATTTGGTGTAAAAGAATTTCACAGGTTCACTTTTGAGTTTTATGAGTTTGTGAGTGAGAGTTTGGACACTAAAAGTTTCTTTAGCTCTCAGAGGTTTGTTGCTCATACGTAATTTAAATGAATCAAGACCAGACCCTGGATAATAGCAAGGCCTCTTGTGGTCTTGAGCCAGGTTTGTACCCCACCCCCCCCCCCCCCACACACACGCACACACACCATGAGTTATTGATTCCGGAGTTACAGTTTTTATTGACCTGCCGGTAACAAGTAGATAGTGTATGAGTGTGTGTGTGTGTGTGTGTGTGTGTGTGTGCGAGTGTGTGTGTGTGTGTGTTAAAATTTCAGGATGATCCGGATTTGTGTACCTCCTTGCTGGAGCGTGCGTGCGTGCGTGCGTGCGTGCTTGCGTGCGTGCGTGCAAGTGTGTGTGTGTGTGTGTGTGTGTGTGTGTGTGTGTGTGTGTGTGTGTGTGTGTGTGTGTGTGTGCGAGTGCGTGTGCGTGTGCGTGTGCGTGTCTGTGTGTGCGAGTGCGTGTGTGTGTGTGTGTGTGTGTGTGTGTGTGTGTGTGTGTGTGTGTGTGCGAGTGCGTGTATGTGTATCTATCAGGTGGTGAGCAGATCGATGGTCTTGTGGAACAGCAAGACACCATGCCAGGCCCCCAGTACAGTGGTGTGATATCAAACTAATGGAAACATCTAAGGACTCTCTCTCTCTTTACCCTCCATGGGGAAACACAGATCTGTACACACTCCCTATCCTACCACATGAGTCTGATATCAGGGAAACACAGATCTGTACACACTCCCTATCCTACCACATGAGTCTGATATCAGGGAAACACAGATCTGTACACGCTCCCTATCCTACCACACGAGTCTGATATCAGGGAAACACAGATCTGTACACGCTCCCTATCCTACCACACGAGCCTGATATCAGGGAAACACAGATCTTTACACGCTCCCTATCCTACCACATGAGTCTGATATCAGGGAAACACAGATCTTTACACACTCCCTATCCTACCACATGAGTCTGATATCAGGGAAACTAACCCTGAACCCTGAACTCTGAGACTCTGAGACACAGATCTTAAAGGTGCATTAAGGATTAATAGCTATTCGCTAAAGGTATGCTAGCAGCTAAAACTAACGAAATCTCTTGAAATGTGCTGACTTTGACATTATTACAAACTAATTACTCAGCGACTGTCCTTACACAGTCAAACATCAATCATGTGCAACACAAGACTAAGCAAGACGGCAAATAAGCTACTTACTAGATCGTCAGAAGGTAATCAAAGTCAGGTCGGCGGGCATCGGCAGGCAAAACTACAGAAGGCAGTTATATGCCTATCGACCCTGCTATGCCATTGGCATGGACGCAATTCTCCATATTAAAAGTCATTGTTGCGCCCCAATTTTTTTTAAGCTGTTATTTTAAGATTAAACTGCTTATCCTAACCCTAATCCTGAAGCATAATTGTTGCATATTGTGCCTTTAACACGCTCCCTATCCTACCACATGAGTCTGATATCAGGGAAACACAGATCTGTACACGCTCCCTATCCTACCACATGAGTCTGATATCAGATGTTACAGGGAGAAGCAACAGTGGAGGTCACACTGACACAATGTTTCATTTTACTATTCACAGGCACTTCAAATTAGGGTCTATCTGTCTGTCTGGTCTTATTTTTTCTATTTTACTTTTGAGTTGTTTTGACCGTACAAATTATGAGGAAAAAATCTGCAAACAACTGAATAAAACTTGAATAAAACTCTGAATAGAAATTCACAAATGGGGCAGGTAGCTTTAGTATCGATTAACATGCGTATGTATGTATGATTGTATGTATGCATGTATGTATGTATGTATGTATGTATGTATGTATGTATGTATGTATGTATGTATGTATGTATGTATGTATGTATGTATGTATGTATGTATGTATGTATGTATGTATGTATGTATGTATGTATGTATGTATGTATGTATGTATGTATGTATGTATGTACGTAAACTCACAGGGTAATTGCTAATCTGCATTCTGTTGCCCCGTAGGTAATCTAATTGAAAAGAAGCATAAGAAGCATGCAACTGAAGACCTTGTTAAAATGCTAGTGAGTGGCTGCCTTCATTCTGAATCAGCCTTGAAGTCTTTTCCACTTCTAGGTCTAAGATTGTGAGTGTGTATCATACGCATCAGATGGAAAATGTTTTTTTGAACTCATGCTGTGAGGCTGTTGTGTGTGTGTGTGTGTGTGTGTATGTGTGTGTGTGTGTGTGTGTGTGTGTGTGTGTGTGTGTGTGTGTGTGTGTGTGTGTGTGTGTGTGTGTGCGAGTGCGTGTATGTGTATCTATCAGGTGGTGAGCAGATTGATGGTCTTGTGGAACAGAAAGACACCATGCCAGATCCCCAGTACAGTGGTGTGATATCAAACTAATGCAAACATCTAAGGACTCTCTCTCTCTCTCTCTACCCTCCACAGGGGAAACACAGATCTGTACACACTCCCTATCCTACCACATGAGTCTCATATCAGATGTTACAGGGAGAAGCAACAGTGGAGGTCACACTGACACAATGTTTCATTTTACTATTCACAGGCACTTCACATTAGGGTCTATCTGTCTGTCTGGTCTTATTTTTCTATTTTACTTTTGAGGTTGTTTTGACCGTACAAATTATGAGAAAAATCTGCAAACAACTGAATAAAACTCAGAATAAAACTCAGAATAAAAATTCACAAATGGGGCAGGTAGCTTTAGTATAGATTAACATGTGTATGTATGTATGATTGTATGCATGCATGCATGCATGTATGTATGTATGTATGTATGTATGTATGATTGTATGCATGCATGCATGCATGCATGCATGCATGTATGTATGTATGTATGTATGTATGTATGTATGTATGTATGTATGTATGTATGTATGTATGTATGCATGCATGCATGCATGCATGCATGCATGCATGCATGCATGTATGTATGTATGTATGTATGTATGTATGTATGTATGTATGTATGTATGTATGTATGTATGTATGTATGTATGTATGTATGTATGTATGTATGTATGTATATATGTATGTATGTATGTATGTATGTAAACTCACAGGGTAATTGCTAATCTGCATTCTGTTTCCCCATAGGTAATCTACTGTAATTGAAAAGAAGCATAAGAAGCATGCACCTGAAGACCTTGTTAAAATGCTAGTGAGTGGCTGCCTTCATTCTAAATCAGCCTTGAAGTCTTTTTCACTTCTAGGTCTAAGATTGTGAGTGTGTATTATACACATCAGATGGAAAATGTTTTTTTTTACCTTATGCTGTGAGGCTGTTGTGTATGAGTGTGTGTGTGTGTGTGTGTGTGTGTGTGTGTGTGTGTGTGTGTGTGTGTGTGTGTGTGTGTGTGCGAGTGTGTGTGTGTGCGAGTGCGAGTGCATGTGTGTCTGTGTGCGTGTGTGTGTGTGTGTGTGTGTGTGTGTGCGAGTGCTTGTGTGTCTGTGTGTGTGGGGTGTGTGTGTGCGTGAGTGTGTGTGTGTGTGTGTGTGTGTGTGTGTGTGTGTGTGTGTGTGTGTGTGTGTGTGTGTGTGTGTGTGTGTGACAGGAAAAATTAGATTTGAATGTGCATTTGTGGCCATGGTCACTGAGTTTATCTGCAGAAGCCTCAATAATGTCTCTAGCTGACCCCCTGCCAACGCCTGCTCCCCTTGGTTACGCTTGGCAGGTCTAAGAGGCAGTGAAACCCATCCTTCCCAGATGAGTAGAAGGTTTTCGTGAGCAATATTTGAATGGACAACTTCTGACTGTTACATTGTAAGAAGTAATTTGCTGCAGTTTATATTGAGGTATTGAACTATGCTGCCAGCAAGATTGACAGTGGTTAGGGATGAGACCAGATGGCTTGAGCTGGCAAGAGTGCTTGATCCACAGCTTTATTATCTAGACTAGATTTAGGAAGATAATAAAAACACCCCTATCCCCTTCCAGGATATTCACGCCTCCAGGTGTCCCTTCTGCACTAATAAACCTTAGCTGACTGCCATTTGGACATGATGTCTACTTATGATTGCTTATCAGACACAAAGCTGGATAGCAACTGCTGCTAAGTAAACACTGGACAAGGTATACGTTGACCAGAGCAGATGATCAGAGTTTGGATTCTCCCTCTCTCTCTCTTTTTTTTTCTCTCCCTCTCTCTCTCCCCCCCTCTCTCTCTCTCACACACTGTGTGTGTGTGTGTGTGTGTTCACATGTGTAAATCCAGATTCAACTTCTCTATAACTTCACGTCAGCTTAGAGGGCCAACAGAAGAAGGAATTAGCTTGCAGGTTTTCATAGGTTTTAAGTGTTTAAGTGCATTAAAGAAAGTAATACATGTGAATACTGGCAGCCGGCCTCTCTCTTGGGGCCTGTTCCTATGATGTCTCCCTAACTGAACCAACTCAGTATGCATCGCCGCACTCATGTCAAATTAGTGTGCAACTCCATAACAAGTTCCGTCATTTCACCAAACTAAAAGCTTATCGACTGAAAAGCACACAGCCAACAATGCAATATTCAGATACATCCAACGCCCCTTCGAAGCACCGCTTTTCATTAATATCAATTATAGGCTTTTTGTATTGCAGGGAATATCATGTTTTGCAGGTTCAAATGCTCAGATAGGGATGTAGCTGTCATACTGATGAAAACAGCAATTAATTAAAACCAGACTCTTCATTGTTTAGCAATGATAGGGTCCGCTGCAAAGGGCAGTATTTACATAACGACTGAAACCCTAAACCGTGAAAAATAGATGCACTTTCTTTATTTATGAACGGCTATTCTCTCTGTGTTGTCTACTGTATCCCCTATCTTACCTTTTCAGTATTCTATGTGAAAAGGCAAAAGGACAAATATTAGGAATTAGGAAAGGCCAGTCGTCACGTCACCTCACATCTCGTTCAACAAGGACCTCTAAGACAAAGGGAATATGACTGCAATTGCTGTGAGTGTTCTATTTTGTTTGTACCCATTCTCTATTTTCATGAACATTTTATAGAAATTGTGTTAAATCCCTTACATTCATCTATCCTGCTGACTTTAAAATCTAAATGAAAAAAAAAGCTAGATAAGGCTGCGCTGGATTTTTAAGCCTTCACACAGGCCGATGAGCTTTCGCTTTGAGGTGTCACGCTTCTGTTCTGAGGAGCACAAAGTGAAAATGACATCTTACCATTTGTGTCTGACATTTCATTTGTGGAGCATGAGATTGGGCAGCCCTTTAGCATCTGTGGGCATCTGTGACGGCATCATCATCATCAGCCTACAGAGTATTTTTAACTGTGATCTTTTTTCTCTTTTGCATATATTCCCTAGAAGAACTACAAATATAGAAAATATCTTTATTATTTATTTATTTAGCTGGTTTGGCGAACACAGATATGAATATTCGAAATGGGCTTGTGCCTTTCAGTCAGTATGGATAAGGGTTGTGTGCATTGCAAGAAACTCCCTCCCTGCCACTGACCTCAGTTGTATATCATTACGACATCATACAGCCAGAGTGGGAGCACTCAGATATTAAAATATGAATTGAGGTATAATGAAGAAATCATGTCATCTCCACTTCCAGATTCAAGAGTTGCCATGAGAGGGTGGAAGTGTTAGCAACTGATTCAAGGGTACACAATATAAGGAATCTTTTTACCTAGACAAAGGCTGTGTCTACCTGCTTGACAGAGCTTCTGCATCTAGTTCAGAAAGCCGCACCTGGTCCATGCTTTCAAGGAAGAACAACTATTAAGGCTGATTGAAATGCTATGGAACAGCTTTTGTTCTGACATGATGTGTATGGGAGGGTCCAGATTATTAAACGCACAGAAATGAGCACAGACACGTTGGCACTCCCACACAGTTCTGCAGCACATAGAATCATGCATATGCAATCGTGCACATGCATACACACATACATACATACAAACCCTTACACACTCTCATTGAGTCATTAGGCATTGATGAAAGGTAGGTTTTATGAAAAACCTGTTAGGCCAGTCTAGCTCTCTCTCTGTTAGGCTGGTCTAGCTCTCTTTCTGTTAGGCTGGTCTAGCTGTATTTCACACAACCGTACAGGAGGCTGGTCTAGGTCTCTTCACACAACCGTATAGCATCCAAATGGATCTGAGGATGTCATACGGCTGCCCACTTAACAGTGAAAACCTGGATAACAATGCTTTAAATACAATTACCACCATGCTTATCAATCAGATAAAGAATGGCACCTCTATCAAGATCAAGAAGATAGTCTGTCCTTAAGCATAATTTCCAGACTTGGGTCTTCTTCTGATTTATTTCTCATTACGGACACACTCTCCTGGTTCGTCTGGATCTTAAGAGAGGATCTCTTCGGTTTGGTTGTCATGGTGAAGGAACGTTTGATGAACATGTTGTGAGAATACATTATGAAAGGCGCTATGGCACAAATCTGGAGTGTTTCTTATTCCGTCGCAATGCAGGAATACAAGAGCTCGTTGACCTTCTGGAAAGTTCTTCAAGATGGGGGAAATGAAGTGGCTGGAGCCAAAAGCCAATTGCATGCGTGTCTAAATGACCGTGCTCTTTCTCTCCTCCAAAACCCCGTGCAAACCCCTCACCCTGCCCCCTGGCTTCCGGAAAAGCATGCCTAGAATTATGAGTTGGGGTTGGGGGCTGTTTCAGAATTGCCGCCAGGGCAACGAAGAAGACGGTGACAGAGGAAGGAGCTAATTGTAAGATTAATTTCTTTCTAAAAAAAACCCGAATTAAAGCACATCCTGGCCTAGAGTGCAGTAAAATCTGTGTGCGGAGGCAGGCAGGGGAAATGAATGTGTATGCATGAAAATAGCTCTGCAATTGTCAGAAACCCTGATTGTTCCGGCTGAGAATTAGCTTGTTCATAACATGCCTCCCGCTGACACACTTTTCCGTGGCCTGGTTTTCGAGTCTCGCGTCTTTATGTGAGGACATGACAGAGCTGTTGCTCAGGTTGGGATCATAGTGTATATGACACCAAGTTCATTTCCTGTATGTGTGAATATACTTGGCCATTCAAATAATTCTGATTCTGATCTGAATTCTGATTCTGATGTACACTATGGCTCAAAATTCGCAGGGTTCCGTGTTCCGTCCTCTCAGCTATTATCTATGCATGTGGAGAGTGAGAGTCTTTCAGGACACAAAATGGCCACCCACTTTTTATTCTGTACATTATTCTCCGAGATGTGAGAATATATCATTCCTTTCCCTCCGGAAAGGCACATTTGTTCCTGATAATTGCATGCTGTATAATGTCCTTGTTTCCTTCTCTCTCATGATATGCGGCAACAATGTCATTTCAGTGTGTGATTATGTGTCAGATTCTCTATGGGCAATCTGCAGAGGGACTGTGAGAAGAAGCCTACCTGGAGCCAATGTCACCTCATTTCTGCTGTTGTGATATTTTACTGTACATACCTGTCTGTACATTACATAAACATTGGTTGTATACAGTTGTGATGAAAACATAAAAAGTGTGAAGAAACACATCCACTTATTGTCCACACTGTCAGCACAATCTCTCAGCGCATCAGAGGCCTCTCTGGTCCCATCTACACCTAGCCCTCTCATGTGTCTTGCACAGATCACATGGCCATAGCAAACAAGGCAAGTGTACATGCAACCAAGAAACAAGATTGCTCTCTGAGAAGTGGTATGAGATGATTAGATCTATAGCCAGATGCCGAAGAAGTGAAAATGTCTCTCTATTGACGTCATGTCCTCCTCTCCAAACAAAAACGTTTAACCTCTAACCTGTGCATGACCCACTCAACAATGGGTTTGAAGATGGGATGATTGAAGATGGGCACTTAACATACTAATCTACACAATCATAACAATTTTCCCCTTGGCAAAAACATACTCGTATGTCAGGTCAACTGCAACATTATATGACAGCAGGTGTTGGTGGACAAAATAACTTGCTTGCAAAAGTTGATGACTTACAGTTTTGTAATTCTATAGCTTGCTTACAGTGGTCAAGGGACATGATGTAATTTCTATAGGATTAAGATTGTGGAGAAACCGGACCGATCCAGTCAGACTTCCATCGGTCAAACCAGATATATGGCGAAATTGACGTTTGATGTGGAATGGGTCTCAGAATGTGACAAACCTTATGTTACAGACATGAGCTTGGGCTGGACCGATCCAGTCGGACTTCCATCGGACAAACAGATATCTGGCTAAATGAACGTTTGATGTGGAATGGGTCTCAGGATGTGACAAACCTTATGTGACAGACATGAGCTTGTCAGCAGGTTTGTGAGTAGTTCTTGAGTTATGGACCACTAACTCTCATTGTTCACAACACTACTAATTATTCCTGTGCCCAAACCTACCATTAGCTTTTACCAGCCAGCATGTGTGCTCCTTCATTGACAGGCACTGATTGATTTCAAATACTTGGGAGGCAAGTGGGCCTCAACCTGGTTTGGATTGGATGAGGTATAGCCAGGTTCAATATTTTGTATGACGAGGCCCTTGAAGGCACTTATACCCAGCGGGAATAAGTTAGCCGGACGTTCGATATTCGACAGATATTCATTTTCGAAAGACGTGTTCGCATTCTGATTGCATATATATTCTCATTTTGATTGCTGTAGTAGTTGCCAGTGGTAGGCAACTACATACTACAGGTGAAATCTGTGAAACAGCATGCATTTAAATATTTAAAATATGCACCAAAACTCAACCGAAAGATGTTTTCTTATTCCGATTGCTGTAGTAGTTGCCAATAATAGGCGTTTACTTACTACAGGTGACATTTTATTGATATCCGCCATCGTAGTGAAGCAATATAAATTTGAATGTTTAAAATATTCACCAAAAATCAACAAAAAGATATTTTTTCATTCTGATTGCTGTAGTAGTTGCCAATGGTCAGCAGCTACTTACTACAGGTGAAATTTGGCCTATATAGTAGTAGTTGTAGTAGTAGTAGTAGTAGTAGTAGTAGTAGTAGTAGTAGTAGCTCCCCATTGGCAACTACTACAGCAATCAGAATGAGGAGCTGTCTTTCGGAGTGTTAGTGCATATTTTAAACATGCTAAAATGCATACTGTTTCACTATAATGCCATATATCAGCCAAATGTCACCTGTAGTAAGTAGCTGCTTACCATTGGCAACTACTTCACCAATCAGAATGAGAAAATGTCTTTTTATTGATTTTTGGTGAATATTTAAAAACCTCAATTGTTTGGTTGTTATAGTTTCCAGGGCATTGATATAGAATGGTGATTAAACTTTTCCACCTGATCTACTTCATAGGTGTCCCGTTATAAAGAAATATCAGACACCTGCCGACCAATCAGAATTCTACTTCTTGTTTTGGGGTATAAAGCTTATGCAAGCTGTTACGGATGGAGATTTTTGTGTGTGATGAACCTGTTTGCAATTTCTGTTGGAATTAAGGATTAGAACGAATCGTGCTAATTGATGTTTTTCCATGTGTATTTGTTTTCCCTTCTTATTTTTGAAATAGCCCATATTTTGACTGATTCTCTTTTTATGCAGTATGTATCCCCTCTATCACGCACCCACACACCCACACACACACACACAGACACATACACACCCATCCAACCCCCCCCACACACACACACACACACACATACACACACACCGGGCTCACTCTATTGATGTTCTAAGGGGTCCATCATCATTATGGCCAGTGGGTGTCTTGAGGATATGTGAAGTAGCACCCTAAGGAGCCCTTCAGGGCACTTTCTCCCACAAAACAGACTCTGTGTGGTGTGAGCACTGATTAGCTTGCACCTAACTCCGACATTGTGTTCCCTCTTGTCACTTCACATTTATTCAACCAACACGCACAAACACAAAACCTCAGCAGCTTTCATCCGGATGCGCTAGTAATCACTGATAGCATTCTCTGTTTTGAAAATTGAACGTTTTTCATGTGCAGCCCTTTGATGTTTAATGACAAACAGTGTACACTGTACACTGTGGAGAACAAATGCATGCTGCGGTAACGTCCCCCCCCCAAAAAAAAGATCAATAGATCTTTTGAAGATAATTGAGCACTCATACCATTCAAGGGATAAACTGTAAAACCACTGGCTAGACCCAAAAGAACGTGACGTCTTGCATAACCGCTATATCTCACATCAAATGAGGTAAATACCCCCACTATGACTTCTGTCCTACGCTACTAATTAAAGGCATACACAGAAATAGCTGTTTCGTGTGCTCGTAATTATTCTGCCTCACACAATAGGCCAGTCATCAACAACTATACATTCTATATTATTCCACTGCCCCATATCGCTTTGACAGGCCACAGGCTATCCAAGGTAAGGGGTAGGAGGCAGGGAAAACACCCCCTGGGGAAGGGTTGACATTGGATACAAACTCAACTTTCTCTTCCTGGATGCAAATATAGCTTGCTATTATCTCCCTCCTCTATGGCAATGTAGCCTTGCTCCGCGCTTTTCCAAACATCACCTGAACCAACTCCGCTCTTCCTCTCTGTAGCTCCGAGATGCAAGAGATCCTTAGGCTGCGAGGCTCCCTTTGTCTGCTCTTCCTCTCTAGCTTCAAGATGCCAGAGATCTCTAGGCTGCGAGGCTCCCTTTGTCTGCTCTTCCTCTCTAGCTTCAAGATGCCAGAGATCTCTAGGCTGCGAGGCTCCCTTTGTCTGCTCTTCCTCTCTAGCTTCAAGATGCCAGAGATCTCTAGGCTGCGAGGCTCCCTTTGTCTGTTCTTCCTCTCTAGCTTCAAGATGCCAGAGATCCTTAGGCTGCGAGGCTCCCTTTCGCTACCCTAGAATAATAAGGTTCTATCTGACATTTTTGTCAAAATTGAGTTATTTACATATTCCTATTCTGGCATAATTTATGAACATTATTTAAGGTGTTTAAAAAAAAAAAAAAAAAATTCATTTTTTTATTTTTTTAATTTTTAATTTTTTTATTTTTTTATTTTTAATTCAGTGTTTTATTCTGAAAAATGTGCCCCATTTGTCAGTTTTGGTGTATGCAATGCTAAAACTTTAAACCTCAATATCTCAAAACTGACCTGAACGCAGATAGAACCTTATTATTCTGAGGTAGCGCTTTGTCTGTGCTTCCTCTCTGTACCTGCGGGATGCCAGAGATCCCTGGGCTGCGTGGCTCCCTTTCTCAGCTGAGCTGCCCTCTCGTTTTTTTACAGCTGCAGCAGTGCTTTTAACCTCTTGACCCTTTGACTGCATGACACAGTCATCTGCAGGCTTGCTTTAGCACATTTGAATTCCTCCCTCAGGCTTGGCATTGACTCCATAAGCCCTTTCACATACAATGCCACATTACCACCAACAGTTTCTGGCGTCTCCACATTGCCTTGCTCAAAACCTCAAACATGGTCCTGCTCTATAACAGCAACCCCCTCAACAGTCAAAGGCCACCTTAGATGTGGCTTCAGCCCGAACTGCGAGCACCACGCTTTCAATTTACCTGGATGGAGGTTCAAAGCAAAGGCACTGATAGCAAAAACAATGTCTTCGCTAAGCACAGCAGCCTGTGGTCTAAGCCCTGGCAGCCAACATAGAGCTGTAGCATTTGCTGAAGCTTTTCATCAGTACGAAATGTTTCTTCAACCAACTTCTTCCTTACTATACTACGACCTTCTACATCCTCTGGGTTTGACCTTCAACCGTCCCCATCTCAGATTGAAATTGAATTTAGCCAACTAAATACAATTGTATACTAACTCCAACTTATACTACTTATAGTAACCTATTCTAACTATTCTAACCTATTCTGTATCAATTTACTCATTAATTAGTTCAGCTATTCATTTAAAATTCAACATTAAGTCCTATATTTTATGAAGGGATTTTTTCATGAACTATATATATAAATATATATATATCCATATGTGACATCCACAAAAGCGTTATCTTTGTGTTTTTCCAAATTGTGTTTTATTTTGATAATACTGCTTTCATCGATATTTTGAAGGTATTTTATTTTGAAGGGAAATAAAGTTGTTTCATGCCAGGAGGGTGGAAGTGACGAGGTATTCTGCAGAACGTGTGGTAAACTGAAAAGCAAAGTTCAATGAAGAAACTGCGGAGAACGCAAAAGTTAAGAAGCTGTTGCCCTGCCTTTTCAATTAATTTGCTGAAATTTCAGAATATTATTTGTCACCCAGGTGCCGTTGCTGCGGTACCTGTTACACATTCATGCAAGATTAAATCTTTTAGCTGTGTTTTGATAGGCACCTCTGAGTTAAACTAAGTTATAAACTTTTGACTTTTAATTTATAATCACATTTAAACCATTTCCTGCTTTCCTTTAGTATCTGATTGGTTGCCTCAGCCTCGCCCCCATTGTCACAGGGAGAACCTCAGTATGTGCAAATGTATATAAATGTAACATATTCATGTTTGGTCTTTCATTGACCTGTTCCTGTGGGCAGCAGTCTGATCATGGTTTCATTGCAAACTAAAGTACCTGCCATAGCTGTATATTTGGAACGGCCCATTGCAACATCTGCCTGGGCATTCCCAGATGACCAGGGCATCAGGGACAGAATGTTGACTTAATGTATTGACTGGTGGTAAATGCATAGCAACGGGTCTTGACAACGGATCAAAACCAACGCCTTTAGAGCGTTTGGGCTTTTCTTCTTCTTTTTTTGTGCTGCTGTTTCTCCTCTCTTCCTTTGCTCTCTTATTCCATCACTCATTCATTCAGGTTTATCAGGTTAATGTGATAATTTAAGTGTATTTGGTCTAATTGGCATCCAACTTGTTTACCGACCTGCTATTATTTACAGCTGTTCTTCTTCATTTGGGTTTTACATTATGTTCAGTTTGACTGATACTTTTAACATTTAAATGTACCATGTGTACCATGTACTAATAAACTGTTCATTCATTAAGCATTCATATAATTATTCGTGTGCAATGCCATAGCGTTAATTAAGATCTAACAATTGTCAAACAGCTTGGTAATATTGAAGGCAATTTAATCATTTAATGGAGTCAGATTAATTAATTAATTATATATATATATATTTGTTCTATACATAATATAATACTCTAATGCTTTCTACTGTCCCATAAGGTTTAACCTTCCAGTCTGGTGTTTTCTTTTGTTGACATCATGAGAGCATTTATAACACACTATAAACAGTGGGTTTCATAAAGCCAGTTAAAATGATAAAATAATTCAATATCCTTTGATGCGTTGCAGTCTGCGGAATAGCTTGTCACCTGTCTGCCTTTGTGTGGTTGAGAAGTGGATGATTGAGCAGAAGCTAGGAAATGTCTTTATAGTTGGCCTGTCGCCTGCAAGGATGCATACAGTCATGTGGCCCAGGTAACAGATAGCTGACGGTTTCCACAGGTAGTGAAACAGCTTGTCTGGGGTTCATATAGGGTATCAAAATCCCGACAGGTAAGTGTGTTCAGACACATCTCAAATATCTAATGTCCTGCATTCAAACTGCCCTGGAGCCACTTTCTGCTATTATGCACTGTTGGTGGTTTCAATAACAACTTATGCTGAGGCTATTTGAACACAAATTGATAGTCAGAGGTCACTGTCCCCTTTGAGAATTAACTTAAAGGTGCAGTCCACAATTCTGGTGATAGGTGATCAAATCACACAATACGATACTCTTCAAGCAAATCACACCCCTCCCTTCCACGCTCCTGAAGTAATGAGGTGATTGGCTGTAATTGTTTCCGGGCTGCTTCTAGCCGCTGTGTTTGTGCCCCATTTACAGAGCCATGTCTGTGTATGAACACCATGCAGTGCACTGAAACACTGACAGCTAGCGGAACAAGAGGAGAAATTAGCTGAGTGTATCAGATTAGAACTGTGGATAACACCCTCTACAATCTATATTATGCCTTTGCTAGATTCACATGCTAACAGCTATGTTTTAGTAATCTCTTTGCAGGGTTGCCAACTCTCACTCTTTTGGCCCTTACACATGTTTTATGCCCTGTCTCGTGCTAGCATGGAAAATAAATAAATAAATCCATCGACCAGTGCATCAATCAATCTTTGTCAATGTCACAGATTCTCACATCAAGTCAGCCTTGAAAGCTGGCAACTCCGCCTTTGTCGGTATCCTGGATAGGTACATTTTCTAACTCGCCACTCTGTTGTCTTGCAAGAGCTAATGCTAGTCATAAACTCATGAATGCAACTAAACACTTATCAGTAAAAACAGAGGGATTGAAGTTCCCCTAGATTAAAGCATTTATAAGAATTGTCAGACAAGTCTTTCATATTATAACATCTTTAAAGACAAGTGGTTGTATTTGTCTCACCGACCACTACCATCACACGCTTGCTGCCTGTTACCTGGCAACAGTAATTTGAGAGGCCAAAGTGGACTGAAAGGTGTGTTTTGTTCATTAGTCCTTCTGTGGGATCACGACTATCTGCTGCCTTTTTATATCAGACAAAGAGAGGCAAATTATTCAACTGACAAATTGGCATGAAGGAAAGACAATCATTGTGAACAATGCAGGTAACTATTATCTACTTGCTGCATATGTCGATAAATCCCGGTCTATATGGACCAGAGGAGGTTCTTCCATTGAGGAAACGGAGGAAGAACCTCCCCAAACTTTTTGAGAATGTATTTTTGAAATTGAACTGACTAAACTCGTTTAAAAATGCAGTTTGATATCAGTATTTAATACTACTAGTGCAGTGCCCGTAGGAATTATGCATTCTGTAGTGTTAGCAGACGTAGGTGTAGCTGTTGGGTAGTGTAATAGCAAGACATATTTGCACTCCACATAGGTACAGGTTACACTGAAGTATTATTGTGATGCATGTTTCCTTTTCATTAAGAAATGTTTTAATGTTGTATAGCCTTTTTGGAGATACACCAACAAATAAAGTTTGAGATTATGTATGGATGCAGTTGAATATAGATGTCAAAGTTGCTGTCTAAACTATAAACTAAATGTCATAAAGAAAGAAATAATTTTAAATGAAGTTATGGTTGAAATAGGATCACTTCTTTATTGTAAGGGTAAGTGTAGGGTAAGAATGGTCATGCAGTTGGACTCAAATGTAGGTTAATTTTAATGAATGTATGTACTGTACTGTATGTATGATCCACGTCTCATATCCACAAAGAAATGCTTTTACACACGGTCCGAAATACAAATATAGTTGACATTATGTGTGTGATTCAAAGGTATACAGAGACCATACAGTAAATGGACATGCAGTTGGACTCAAATGTAGGTTCATTTTATTGAATGTATGTACTGTACTGTACTGTGTGACTTCGATGATGCTAGCTTTGACAGCCCACTCTCAGACAGATCGTAATCTAATTATGTCCTTACAATGGGAACACAGTTTAAATACTCTGACTGGAGATGGCGTTACTATCCCCCACCCGAATTCAGTGCAGGACTGGTAGGATAGCATGACGACGTGGGCCCAACATATTTCGTGGACTCCATAGCAACAGACGGGAAAGCAATGGACAATCTGAAAGCCTCCGAGGCTTATCAAAATATTCATATTGTTTATTAGTATAGCTTCTTTTTACAGTAGGCTACATTTCTGCACTTATTTGACTTACAACTTGGCAAACTCATTTCATAAGCATGGTTGAAATGTAACTCTGATTACAGCACTTATTCATGGCATATGCAAAACGCATGAATTTTACTCTATACAACTCTCTCTCTGAATTCATAGTTCGCGAGATATTTCTATTTTATCGTTTGCGTTTGGATTACGCGTGGATTACTATTCCCTGTCTGTTAGATGACTGTACAAATCTAGACATTACTTTGAAACTTAATAGAAAGAAGCTTATATAAACAAATAGATAAAATCAATCACTGTCTTAAGATTACCTGAGCAAAAGTCTGTATCTGTTCACCAAGAAGAATTTGAATGCGGACCTCCTTATCGTATCCAACGCTATTCTGAACTTTGAGTGAAGGCAGGGTAGTTTTAATACCGCTAATATTGTTTGTGACGTAATTTGTGACGTCATTTCGGTGCTACGGGAAACGATAACCCGTTAGTGCCTACGGGAAACGGTAAAATACAAATATCTCGCGAACTATGATTTCAAAAATCTTCAAAATCAAGGATGCACAGGTTCATGACATGCGTAAGCTACATGCGAAATCTCATAACTAACGTAACTACCGTCAGGGAGATACGCCCTAGACCAGTGGTCCCCAATTATTTTTCCCCAAGGGCCAAATTATGTAAAGCAAGTGAGGCTGAGGGCCAACAACCCCCCCCCCCCCCAAAAAAAATGACAGCGGTTAAAAAAAATAACAGTTTTTATTAGTGCTGTCAAACGATTCAAATATTTAATCACGATTAATCGCAAATTAATTAATCGCAAATTTTATTTTAATGCTCTTATCATGGAAAAGTGGATTGGCTTGCTTTATGCAATGTTTTATTTTATTGAAAAACAACATTGCCAAACAGGGGTTTACAAAATAAAATTATAAAGTGCACATTTCAGACTCATGGCTAAAGGTTAAGTAAACATTTGACATTTTCAGACAACAGTGAAGCTCGCTTCTTTTGCACAACTTTTAAAAGGTAAACTTTCTATTCAGAAGCTTTTTATCAAACATTTCGCCGTATCGCGCTCACCATCACTCAAACCGTAACGTTAGCCTACTACACAGTTTGCGAGGCCAAAAAGAACGTTAATCTTAAAAAAAAAAAAAATCTTTTTTTTTTTTTTTTTTTTTTTTTTACGACGTCGCGGGCCAAAAATGTGCCGTACCCGGGCCGCCATTTGGGGACCACTGCCCTAGACTGACAGACTGACACACAGAGATTCCTGGATTTATAGATAGATGCATATTATAATTTGTTTCCCTGAGTTAAAATAACATTAGCATCCCCTATCGAATCAAGAAATTACTGCACGGAGGACGTCCTCCCTTTGGCTCCCATTGAAATCAATGGAATCTGTCTCTGATACTGGCGGCTCTTGGGGCTCATTGACTTACATTGCCCAGGGGAGGAAAGACCTCCCTAGCGTCTGAGTCTGCGCCAACATCGCTTAACCAATAAACAACGGATTTGGCGTTGGAGGGAGGGGATTCGACATTAATACCGAAAGAAGTTTCCCTCTTCAACCATTCTGCAGAAGGATATTATCACTAACATGTCACCCTTAAAGATTGTTGTAGAAAGATTGCAAATAAAGAGGACGTGCAATGGAGAACGAAGATATTGTTCATGTTTTATTGAACAAACCGTTTCATTCATTGAGCTACAGAGAGAAGGTTAGTATCAAAACAACAGGGAAACCTGTTCCAAAAATCCATGTCACTAAACGTAAAACCGCTGCCGTATAATGGTCCGTGTATCTTCTGGCCAACCGATTTTCGTTTTAAAACCAGGAAATGGAAAACGGACAACGAGCCGTCTCCCGTCTACCGTCTCGGAGTCGGAAAATGGGAAACGAGGAACGAACCTATTTCCCATTTCCCATTTATTTTCCAAACGGGGAACGGGTCGTTTTCTGTGGTTCGTGTGCGTGGTTATGAATGGATATTCGGGTAAATAAAAACAGGGGCAATTTTCCATCACTGATTTTGCATTAATATGACCCGGACCTTGATGTCTTTTGTCAGTGTCTGTTAATCATGGCTACCGTTGATGAAGTTGTAAGCAACAAGTGTCCGAGAATAGTAGGCTACACCATCAGCGGACTGGCCCCGAGCTGCAAGACCCCTGTCTCCATCCTCCACAGGCACCAGGATGTGAAGATAATGTGTCCGAGGACAGTGCACCATCAGCTGACTGGCCCCGAGCTTCTAGGCCCTTGTTTTCATCCTCCACAGGCACCGGGATGTCAAAAATATGTGTCCGAGGACAGAGCACCATCCACGGACTCTCTACGAGCTTCCAGGCCCTTGTTTTCAACCTCCACAGGCACCGGGATGTTAGAAATATGTGTCCGCCAAAGATGCACCATCAACTGACTCTCTACGAGCGTCTAGGCCCTTGTCACAGAACCAGTCCCGGGTCATATTAATGCAAAATCAGTGATGGAAAATTGCCCCTGTTTTTATTTACCCGAATTTCCATTCATAACCACGCACACGAACCACAGAAAACGTTCGAAACGTTTTGAAATCGGAAATCGGAAATCGGAAATGGGAAATAGGTTCGTTCCTCGTTTCCCATTTTCCGACTCCGAGACGGGAGACGGAAGACGGCTCGTTATCCGTTTTCCATTTCCTAGTTTTAAAACGAAAATCGGTTGGCCAGAAGATACACGGACCTATAATGCTAACTGGTAGGCGAAATACTTATAGCTCACTGGTACCATAAAAAAACAATCGGCTGTACTGTTTTGTTTAAATCGTTCATACGCCTATTGTTAGTCTGACTGTTCACGTTCAGCTGAAATTCTGAATGGAAATTGTTAATGAATGTTTCAGAACGCAATGTGTTTCGTAATTAGCCTACTTGTAATTTGGGCATTGGCCTCATACTAGGCTACTTTGAGTGATAGCTGTAATAATCTGGCATAATATGATGTTAATGTTAATAGTTCTGAAATAATGTTCTCTTACTTGTTGCCTTTGTTACTTGTTGTTTAATATTGTGGAAAGGATGTTAGTGAATTATTCAGAGCATGATGCATTTTAAATGGCATCACTTTTGGTCTTGTGTCTTAATTTTTTTTAAACAATTTCAGCTGAAAATAAAATTAGTCAAATAATAACCTTAATAGCTTTAGTAATTAAGGGGGAAAATAGGCCAAATGGTAGGCCCAACATTTAGAATTTAGTTTTTCAAATCAAGAGTGGGCCTGATTTGACTGATTGGCTTTGCATCCTTTCATCTGGCCTTGTCTAGTCCAAAGACATGCTGCCCACCAGCTTTTTAAGTACAATGGTGCCACACTGGTGGCTTTGTATCAATTGTATCCCTGCCTGCTATTTTGTAGTACTGTAGGCCACAAAAACACCCTGAAACAACTTGTATCTCACATACTTATGCCACCAACGGAATAAGCAGGCCAATGGCAATCAGGCGCACAGTTCTTCCTCCCTCACTTTAAAAACCACCAGCCGCCACTGATATGGACATACAGTGTATGATATGTATTATAATGACCAGTTGCTACCGCATTAAGAGTTAGTGACATTTCATTAATGTTTTGATTTTAGTTTTAGTGTATTAGTTGGTATAAGTTACGTTGATCCTGTACTTTAATTGTAGCCTACACATAAAGAGTCGTTGCATAAATATCACCAGACGGCAACAGATTCCCAAACGTGCAAATGACAAGAAGTTATGGTACTTGCTTAAACCAGAATGTGATGTACTGTGATAGAGTGTAATCATAAACAGTTCAGAAATCTATTCAGTCTTCATCAAGTGGAGGTACAAGGGAAATTAAAGCCAGCGAGAAAATGGTTATTTAAGATGGCCATCATCAGCTTCATCTGACTCACTGTAAACACGGCTCAAAACGCCAGTTCCGTTCCAAGATTGCTGTGTGAAACTTAGCTGTGTGTGAACACACACATATAATCACAGAGGAAAAAGCATTCTGAAATACAATCTTAACATAGATTACAGTTATTTTGAATTACATTTAGATTGTAAATAACGGCTCTTGATACTGCAAATCTCAGGGAGTATTCCAGTAACCTGATTAAATGAATTTAAGCTTGAAGTCTCGATCTGTCAAATACCGACATCAAACATCAGTAATGGCCGCAGAAGAGCTGAGTGATGTGTAACCATGACAGCAGAAGAGCTGAGTGATGTGTAACCATGACAGCAGAAGAGCTGAGGGATGTGTAACCATGACAGTAGAGGAGCTGAGTGATGTGTAACCATGACAGCAGAAGAGCTGACTGATGTGTTACCATGACAGCAGAAGAGCTGAGTGATGTGTAACCATGACAGCAGAGGAGCTAAGTGATGTGTAACCAACTGAAGTATTTCCATAGCAAACCAAACAGCTCAACATCAACTGAATGTGACAGCCAACAGGGTTGAAAAATAATTCAGCAGACTTTGATTTTTTGATTTTTGTGTTATTCCCATTCTTATACATAATTTAGTTAGAAACAGGATTACGCTTCATTGCACACTGTGGTCCATCGCCGTATAAACTAAGACACACATCGTAGCTACTATGGTTACTCATGAGCCTACTGATTACAGAGTGATAATATTCACTGCTTACAGAAGATATTAACCAGGTGCCTATGTGCTTAGTGGAGGTGATACCTGAAGACAATTTGCTGTCAGGTTCAACACCTGTGCACCTTCAGGATACCTACAGTACATCATACTTGAAGGAGCCATCATTGTAGATTACATCAAAGAATACCAACAGGCTTTTTTGGTTTCACAATATGTGTTCTCAAGGGGCATTCCATGTCAATTCACCTACAGCCTCCAAGCTTACATACTGTATTTAAAAAAAAAAAAAAGAGTGACCCGTATGTTGTTCAACTGTCAAGTCTGAGGGTCTAGGACTTCAGAGCCATATTTGTTTGTTCGTGTAATATTGTGATCAGTGTATCTAGTGCAGCATTTCATTGGAAAAAAATGATTTGCATTTGTACGAAAGGCTGCATGTATACGCGCTGCACACCATTTGAAAATGAAACTTATTTATTATTATAATACTATGTGAATTTTTTAAATATTTTGTCATTTGTCTGTGAGGGCAATACAGATCACCGCACGAGTCCGCTAAATGGGACCATGTGAGGCATGTTACATGGGCTGGTGATCTGGTGCTTCATGGGACCATGTGAGGTGCGTGTTAGATGGGCTGGTGATCTGGTGCTTTAGGAACACGTGAGGTATGTTGGATGGGCTGGTGTGATTCCTTTATGTGTTTTACAGACCTTTTCCATATGGGCAGTACTGGTGATTGCTGTGCCTGACATCCCATGTGCCACAGTGGACCTGAGTCTAAGGTGATGAGGAAAAACAACATTCTGCGCTGCTTGTATTTATTTATCAGGGTGTAATGAAACCACTACATAGTTGACAGTGCGCATGCCCACTTGGTCTTGGTTATGCAAGTAAAGAGGTTGGTGTTTCAAGGCTAGGAAATTATTATTCATACTCATAAATCATATTTTAATGCGAGATTATAAAAAAATAAATGAAAGACTAGTTTTTTATTAGTTAAATACAGTGGCGAGTAATTAAAATGGGCTGCAAATTTTTAACAAGAAGGCAGAATACTTTTTCATTTTTGGCCTTAAACATTACAGTATCTTTATGCATGTCCATTAACCTTTTCTATGTGCATGTCTATGAACCCTTTCTGTGTGTGTGTGTGTGTGTGTGTGTGTGTGTGTGTGTGTGTGTGTGTGTGTGTGTGTGTGTGTGTGTGTGTGTGTGTGTGTGTCTGTATGCGCGCACGCACTAGGAGGACAGATGAAAGTGACAGATGGAGCTGAAATGAGATTGAAACACAAGATTCTAACCTGATTCTGTGCATGAATACTTATGTCCCTGCCAGTGGCTGCACACACACACACACACACACACACACACACACACACACACACACACACACACACACACACACACACACACACACACACACACACACACACACACACACACACACACACAAACACACACACAGACACACACACAGACACACACACAGACACACACACACTTGGTGTTAAACCATACAGGACACATTCAGTGAGTTCAATGAGGTCTTGTTACATGAAGAATATTGCTGTGTGCTTTGTTCTCAGCCCCAACCACAGTTGAGTGTCTGTATAATGTAGAGCTCTGGAGGCTGAAAACAACAATGTGTTTTAAAGATTGAATATATTTACACTCTATTAACACAATAGTATGGGTTACCAGGCTCAGATGTATTTTATGATGTTGTTGTCTTCTCTGCTATTGTAGGTATGCGGTTTATATTTTTGATGGTGTAGTGCACATGCTTGAAAGGTGCACAGGTGGTTGTAGTGCACATGCTTGAAAGGTGCAATATAGTAATCGAACCTGAATCGCCACTGAATTAGCCCTGAATCACCACTGAAGTAACACTGAATCGCCACTGAATTAGCCCTGAATGACCACTGAATTAACCCTGAATGACCACTGAATTAGCCCTGAATCACCACTGAATTATCCCTGAATCATCATTGAATTGACCCTGAATCACCACTGAATTAAGCCTGAATCACTACTGGACTAGCCCTGAATCACCACTGAATTAAGCTTGAATCACCACTGAATTAACCCTGAATCACCACTGAATTAACCCTGAATCACCACTGAAATTGGCATTTGACAGTCATATAACCTTCATCAGACCATGTTGGGAGAGAGAGGTGGGGATGCATAATGCTCATCTCCCACTTTAATTTGGCTGTAACTAGCACAACACAGAACCCCCTGAATCTACAAGGACAGCTTTGTTTATACGTGTAGTTTAAATAATTATCCATTCAGATTGACTGAACTGTTGAAAATCCTGTTTTCTTCTCCCATAAAGCACCCTCGTGCAAAATTCTGTGTTATGAAAAAAGGAAATTACTTTCTGGGGTTAGTCTAAGTTCTGCAAAGCAGAGAAGAGCTTACTGTGTCTCACCCCTAAACATACACATTATTGTAACACTCCTGTGTCTCTCCTCTAAAGTATACGTTATTGTAACACCCCTGTGTCTTTCACCCAAACTAAAACATTATTGTAACACCCCTGTGTCTCTCACCCAAACTAACACATTATTGTAACACCCCTGTGTCTCTCACCCAAACCAACACATTATTGTAACACTCCTGTGTCTCTCGACCAAACTAACACATTATTGTAACACTCCTGTGTCTTTCACCCAAACTAACACATTATTGTAACACCCCTGTGTCTCTCACCCAAACTAACACATTATTGTAACACTCCTGTGTCTCTCACCCAAACTAACACGCACTCCCGCCACACATCGTATTTCTCATTTTCTTCACTGAAAATAAAGCATCCTGGAATTGCGCGCGATTGATCTTGAAGTGATCCATGTCACCAGTTCACCCAAACACTAGACTGTCCTGTTTACCTATGTTTGTGTTTGCGACGTTTGTAGCAGGGACGTGCGGTCAGAGGGGGTAGATCATATATTCATATTTCTCTACTTATCTGTGGTATGGGTGTAATTTCTGCATCATTCCGATTATTTTGACTATTTTTATTATCAAAATCGCTGAATTTGCGCATTTCCAGAAAACAGGGACGTGTGGTCAGGTGAAGCAGAAGCATTAGTGTCTATGGGCAAGTGAGGCAGAACAAATTCACAATGGTTTGTCACAAGCAATGACAACTTGACTGCAGTTAGAGAATATTCCCTAAAAAAATTGCATCAGTTTTTTATGAGTGTTTGTAGCCAACACAGTTTTAGGCTACAACCTGCCTTTACACTATAGCTTTGACCCCGAAATTCGTTTATAGGCTATTATACATTTGAGTTAGAGGAGGAGAGAGATTCAAGGAGGAGATGGTGGAAGAGACAGTGCAGGTGGAAGAGAAAGCATGCGGGCGGGGTGGGGCGGCCGTTGGCGTGGGGGATATGTCACTCTTGCCCATCTTCAAAACTTGAGAGCCCTGCTAACACATTATTGTAACACCCCTGTGTCTCTCGACCAAACTAACACATTATTGTAACACCCCTGTGTCTTTCACCCAAACTAACACATTATTGTAACACCCCTGTGTCTTTCACCCAAACTTACACATTATTGTAACACCCCTGTGTCTCTCAACCAAACTAAAACATTATTTAACACCCCTGTGTCTTTCACCCAAACTAAAACATTATTGTAACACTCCTGTGTCTCTCAACCAAACTAAAACATTATTTAACACCCCTGTGTCTTTCACCCAAACTAAAACATTATTGTAACACTCCTGTGTCTCTCAACCAAACTAAAACATTATTTAACACCCCTGTGTCTTTCACCCAAACTAAAACATTATTGTAACACCCCTGTGTCTCTCAACCAAACTAAAACATTATTTAACACCCCTGTGTCTTTCACCCAAACTCAAACATTATTGTAACACCCCTGTGTCTCTCAACCAAACTAACACATTATTGTAACACCCCTGTGTCTCTCAACCAAACTAACACATTATTGTAACACCCCTGTGTCTTTCACCCAAACTAACACATTATTGTAACACCCCTGTGTCTTTCACCCAAACTAACACATTATTGTAACACTCCTGTGTCTCACCTAAAAATACACATTATTGTAACACTCCTGTGTCTTTCACCCAAACTAACACATTATTGTAACACTCCTGTGTATTTCACCCAAACTAACACATTATTGTAACACTCCTGTGTCTTTCACCCAAACTAACACATTATTGTAACACTCCTGTGTCTTTCACCCAAACTAACACATTATTGTAACACCCCTGTGTCTCTCAACCAAACTAAAACATTATTGTAACACCCCTGTGTCTCTCGACCAAACTAACACATTATTGTAACACCCCTGTGTCTCTCAACCAAACTAACACATTATTGTAACACCCCTGTGTCTCTCACCCAAACTAACACATTATTGTAACACTCCTGTGTCTTACCTAAAAATACACATTATTGTAACACTCCTATGCCTCTTCCCTAAACGTACACGGGATTGTAACAAAATACTGATGGGAAGAAGCGCTTGCACCCTTTATTTGTCATCATAAAAAGCACAAACACAATATTGCAACCAAAGAGAGTTGCCAAAAAGGAGTCCCCAGAAAATGGATGATGCTGCCAGGATGGAGTTGTGAGGGAGAGGACTACACACAGATTCAGACACGCAAATAGACTGGGGAGAGCCAGGCAAGGACAGGTAAAGATGCACGCAGCACGAAGAAGGGCAACACCATTTCAGTTTCTGCACACCCGACCTTCTGCACCTTGGGTTTGTCTGAGTACAGACACCCACTGCTCCTGCACCAGAGCACAGTACAGACACCCACTGCTCCTGCACCAGAGCACAGTACAGACACCCACTGCTCCTGCACCAGAGCACAGTACAGACACCCACTGCTCCTGCACCAGAGCACAGTACAGACAACCACTGCTCCTGCACCAGAGCACAGTACAGACACCCACTGCTCCTGCACCAGAGCACAGTACAGACACCCACTGCTCCTGCACCAGAGCACAGTACAGACACCCACTGCTCCTGCACCAGAGCACAACGTTGGAATCATGTATTATTCATCACGAAAGAGCAAAAAAGAGCATAATTGTATGTACATTGTGCACAGGGTGTGTGTGTACATTGTGCACAGGGTGTGTGTGTGTGTGTGTACATTGTGCACAGGGTGTGTGTGTGTGTGTACATTCAGCACAGGGTGTGTGTGTGTGTACATTAAGCACAGGGTGTGTGTGTGTTGTGTGTACATTGTGCACAGGGTGTGTGTATGTGTATGTCTGTCTGTGTGTGTGTGTGTGTGTGTGTGTCTGTGCGTGTGTCTTAGGGAAGAAGTTATTGATATGCTATGTCTTTGATCCACACAAAAAAATAGTAATAATAATTATGATGCTAATTGTCAGTGTTCCATCAACACAAATTCCATTTCATTGAACCAATTAAATTAATGCATTTGTTGTTTGATGTGAATTTGCTATTTTAGCTGTGGAAATGTAAATGGTCTGTGTCTCCTCATGATTGGCGTTTCATATGCATCTGTCTCAGTGTGATAAATAAATTAGGTCTCCATACATATCAAGCCCAGCAGGACCGTGGGGTACGAAACGTCACTCCACAATAACCCCTCACATTACAGAGCCCTGAGCCACACACACAGCACAACACACACAACACACACACACATACACACACAACACACAACACACAACACACAAGCACAACACTGACACACAACACACACACACACGACACACAAACACGACACTGACACACAACACACACACACAACACACATACACACACAACACACAAGCACAACACTGACACACAACACACAACACACAAACATGACACACACACACGACACACACAACACGCAAACAAGACAAACACACACACAACACACACACATGACACACATCCATGACAAACACACACGGTAGAGATCACACTTATAACTGCTGAGGGGTTAGGACTTTTGCAATGTTTTAATTTTAAAAAGCAGATAAATCCTCAGCATGCAGTTCTTTAATAGATTGCAATTTGGCCCTTCTTCACAATATAGTATCAGTTTATCAGTTAACCAAGTTCGACTTCCAAGCCCTTAGGTGAGAGATGGATATTGATGTATTTGTCTGTACGGATGTGTGCCTCTGCCTTCTGTTGTTTTCTGCACGGAATGTTACACCTCTTCTCCAAGCTCCTCAAAGACATCTGTCTCCTATGATAAAACTTGTACTCCATCAGGAGATTCCTCTCGTCTCTTCATCCTCTCCTCTCCTCATCCTCTCCACTCCTCCCCTCCTCTCTCCACTCCTCCCCTCCCCATCCCCTCTCCACTCCTCCCCTTATCTTCTCTTTTCTTCTCTCATCTCCTCTCCTCCCTTCCCATCTCCACTCCTCTCCTCTCCTCTCCTCTCCTCTCCTCTCCTCATCCTTTCCTCTCCTCTCCTCTCTATGCCTCCACCTTGTCTTCATGTTTTCCTCATTGTTATCTCCCTCTCCCAGCCATCTCTCTCACGGTTTCTAAATCTTACTTTAACTTTAAGAAAAACAATATTCAGCCTTTATTCCTATTTCCCCTTTCCATACAGAAATTCTCCAATTTTTCTGCATTTCTCCATTTTTTTGCAATTCTAAGTAAAAATGTCTCTCTTAATCTCTTCATAATTAAAGCAAAAGGGGGAGCAAAAGATTCAAGTTCAAAGGCAGATGTTTTGGCCCAAAGCCGTCACCATGAGGTTTTTCGATCCTCTTCCATGACGCACCTCAGAGCCGTCTTTCTGGCGTTTCTTTCCTGCAGCGCATAGACGCAGATGTTGCCATGGAAGGCCAGGAAGTGATGAGCTTAGTTACCTCAGGACTCCGTAGCTGCATGAAAGTATATTTATTAGACAGACAAACAACAACAATTGCAATTGGGCTCCCCTCCCAGCCGAGGCTGACAGTGAAGCAATGATAAACTCTTCGCACCAAGTTTATATAGTCAGAAGTTTAGCTTTGAGCAGGGATGATCACGTGGTGGATTTCTCACGTCCGAGGCTCCCTGTCTTGCAAGGATGGCAGTTTTGCACAAGGTCGGAAGAAGCACAGTTCCTTTCTTATCTCCTCTGGTCTAAACATGCTCTTGTTCATATGCAGACTTAGTGGCACCTAATATTCTAGTTACACACACAGAGAGAAAAGCCATGCTCCTGCTTTCAGAAGCACATAATTCACAGGAATATATTTAAACAAGTCACTTAATTATTATATTCTTAAGTCATTAACAGTGTTTGGAAATAATCTCTATCAAGCTTCCTCTCTCGAAGAGAATGAAGAGCAGCGACAGAAAAGAACCCCCTTGTGTTTCAACCGTAAGAAGAACACGCAAAATGTCCCACTTTTCGAATACTCGTGGGTATTGTCTGTGTCTGTCTACACCCTCAGCTTTGGAAAATTTTGAATGACACCCAGGCATCCATGTGAGGAGGCCGTGTCAAGCAAATGGCAGCCCTGCTTGCAACGATTACTTAGTTGTTACACAAGAATAAAGGCCGTCTTCCTCTCTGTGGTGAATAGTGTTGGGTTTGAATTGTTCTCAGCTCTCTGCCTTTGAAGACCGGGGCAGACGGATTGCAGGCATCACGGCGTCCTCATACCTTATAGACTGAAGGAGACAGGTGCAGACGGAACGCAGCAATCAAGGCGTCTTCATACCTTAGGGCTGCCGCTCTCCTCAAGCTGTGCTCTACACGAACTGGAGGAAGCTCCTGCCAGTTCCACTTAGCATCTGGCATTAGCTAACGGGGTCCCATGGACATGCAGTCAAAGGCTTTTCTTCCGTGGTGAACAAAACACAAACACACTCATATATGAACACACGCACAAATCTCCTCGCATAGATGACTGCACAGTTATACGCACAACCCCTTACAGACCTGCCTTGAGATGGATAGATAGAAACAGATAGGGTATTGAGAAAAAGAGAAATGTGGGTGTTGAGAGTGGGGACTTGTGAGGTCTGTACGGAGCAGTAAGCAGTGACACGCCTGCCCACAGTCACTTATCCTCCATAAACTATGCCTTACAACACGGCCACCATGTCCACCCCTGTCTCCAGGAAGGAGCAAATGTGTGCAGACTTGTGTGCTGAAGCCTCATAATTGTCCAAGTGTGTAATGAGTTTGCTCAAATGATTTGTCTGACCTCAGAGTGACCGCCCCCCCACCCCCGCCCCTCCCCCATGCTATTAAGCTTCCTGACAACAAACAAAAATTACAGCTGAATTTATGGTTGCAGTTTGATTCCATTTAGCCAAGCGGAAATTTAGCTCATATATCAGATCGGACAAAAGCATGCACTGCGCTTTACTTTGAACAGGAAAAGGGAGAGCAGGGATTAATTAAATGCGTTGTGTTTTTTGTCCACAAGGAAAGCTTTGCATCTAACAAACCAGACGCAGGGTGTTAATCTCAGCCACCACCAATTGCTTAATAACGTAATCCATGTTCCTTTCCAATAAGAGTTCACTGCCCTCCTCCTCCATGAGTGTGTATGTGTGTGTGTGTGTTTGTGTGTGTGTTTATGTGTGTGTGTGTGTGTGTGTGTGTGTTTGTGTTTGTGTGTGTGTGTTTGTGTGTGTGTTTATGTGTGTGTGTGTGTGTGTGTGTTTGTGTTTGTGTGTGTGTTTATGTGTGTGTGTGTGTGTTTGTGTGTGTGTTTATGTGTGTGTGTGTGTGTGTGTGTGTGTGTGTTTGTGTTTGTGTGTGTGTGTGTGTGTGTGTGTTTGTGTGTCTTATGTCTGACCCTAACTTAGGTGAGCGTGGCACAGTGAGGTCTATTTCATCTGATTAAGGGTAGAAAGATGAAAGAAAAGGTGGCGTGTGTTTAGGTGTGTGTGTGTGTGTGTGTGTGTGTGTATGTGATACAGTTTTGAGGGATGGATGGCAGGCGGGCAAATGTTGGTTTTAAGGGATATTGTGCATAGCATTTATAGACAACGTATTTATTATGTATTATGTGGTCTTCAGTATATAAATAACAACTGTATTTATCAACAACATCTAATGTATTTTATAATTATTATGTGTGTATTCACAATGAATGTATTCACAATCACTTATTTATTTTAACAACTAGCTATTGCAATGACATATTATTTATTCATGACTTTTTTTATTACAACAAAATCATTCATATGAAAATCACAGAAACTGTTGATGTAAGCCTGCACAGGTCTAAGGATATGCATTCTAATTCAAAACAATGGCCAGTACAGAATTGAGGAGAAACTATGAGATTGGAAACAAATGCCACCTATACAATCTCATAGAAGTCCTATATGGATCTATACAGAATAGCAGTTAAAAGGTAACTACTGTTTTGCAGTATTGTATATGTGTGTGTCTGACATGGCTGCCCTACATGTTTTTTAGATGGGCTGTACTTTAAACTTTAACCTTAGTGAAACTCCTCGAGGCATTGCCATGTAGAATGCAAAGTAGCCTAATGCCTGATATGTTAACGGAAGTCATTCTTGCCGCCATGCCCTGTTGTATGTAACTTCCACAGGTCTTAAAACTACTGTTTTGTAGTGTTGTATATGTAGGCGGCTGACTTGGCTGCTTTCAGTGTCTTTTAAGATGGGGTGTACTTTGAAGCAGGCTTAGTGAAGTACATTTTGCAGGATAAGAGAGCGCTCAAAGTGCTGTTATTCAAACTAGTTCTATTTTCTGTAACATTTTTTTTTACCATACTGAGTGTCCCCTCTGAAGAGGCATTACTATGTGGAATGCAAAGCAATGCCTTCATCAGTCTAGCCAGCTGACTAAAGCGCTCACCTTTCCCTACAAGGCCCCAGAGTCTGCCCACTCAGTCAGTTCCTCTCTCAGCTTATCAATATCAAGTCTCAAATGAGGAAACAAGCACCCTAGCCTTGTCACTACTCAGTATGAACAAATTTGTAAACTTCTTATTAGTAGGGTTACTTAAAACATGCTGAATGTACTTCATTCTTATAAAAATCTTTGCTCAGTTAAGTGACTTAAAAGCAATAGCCTGCGCAGAAAGATCAACTGCGCAATAGAATGTTTGCCAGATTGACAAATTAGTTGAAAATGGTATAGTGTATTTATTGTGTACACACTATATGCGTAGGAATGCGTTGATCCGTCAAGGTTGACGGATCCCCATTCAAAGTGAATGATAGGTTGCTCAGACACGTTGCAAATCCTCTCAGACGTATTTTTCAGTTACAATAATTGGGTTTGTACATTGTAGTGTATATTCCTCTGTAACTTTCAAAAAATATAAGCAAAAAAAAGTCAAACAAACTACTTTAGGTACAAATATACGACCATCTACTGAGATTTGTCCGCCATTTCTTTTTTTTAGGGAGCTTCGCGGTTTTGAGACGTGACCATATGCGTGATTTGATGCGTGTTGTCGTCTTTGCATTAAAGGCCATTTTATTGGCTGACGCTTGCGTCATTCTAATTGCGTCATTCTCATTGCGTCATTCTCATTCTCGTTTATTTTCTGAAATTCTTCTGAAATGTTACTTACGCGACTTCATAAAAACAACGTAAGGGAAACGCTTCCGCTGCATTCCCGCACGCTTGTAAATGCGTTCATAAGCAGCCAAAGTCTTCTCAGCTGTGTTCCTCCGGATTAGTTTCTTAAATTGATGCACGTTCTCGTTAAAGTGGATTTGCATACATACACGCCCCGCCAGCTCCTTATTAGGGCACGCAATCGTAGAAACGTGTGCTGTCGGAATCTCCCGAATCCACACGAAAGCACCTCGTAAGGCAAGTCATGTCTAAGCGGAAAGCGAGCAAAAAACGCATATTTAACTTAACCGTTGCAGACATGGAGGTACTGCAGGATACTGTATATGAGAATGAGAGGGGTGGATGACTGGTATTTAAAGCAGACTTTGATCTTGAGGAGTCCCCTCCTTTTCAACAAAAAGGTATTATATTTCTTGAGTGCATACAGAGCAAGTGATTTACTAAAGACGTTTAATTTTAATTAGTTTTAATTAATTAATTAATTTTATTGTAATACATCCATTTGAAGGTGTGCATCCTCGATTCTGTTCAGTGCAGCCACATTATTGGATCACGGTCCATTTTCTTATATTGAATTCCAGCAACATAGTCATACCTCACAACACACTGCAGAGTGTCTTTATGAATGCGTCTCTATAGATAGCTCTGCATACCCACGGGAGTGATAACCCAAACGTCTATCAAATCAGCTTCTACAGGACCACTTGGAAACCGGAACACAATCCCCCTGTTGTGGGAAGCCATTTCATTTTTGTGAGATTGTTTCCTTAGGGGTTTACGAAGTACACTACTATTTCAACTGCACACAAGCCAAATGTAACCCATGGGAACTCCCATTTATTTGGCTGCGGAGAGCAAAACTCCAAACTCTAATGTCACAGTGGCTTTATAAAAGACTTTACTGAGGAGTAATGCCTAAGGCCATCAGTCCCATAGGTCTTTGTTAATTGGACCTCTGCTTCTCCCACAAGGCAAAAAGGGGAACATGTGATGGAAAGGATTAGCCTCGATGGATAGCTTCATTAGCTATGAACGTGTTTGTGTGTGTATGCATCCTTCTGTGTGTGTGTGTGTGTGTATGCGTATGTGCGCTCGTGTGTGTGTGTGTGTGTGTGTGTGTGTGTGTGTGTGTGTGTGTGTGTGTGTGTGTGTGTGTGTGTGTGTGTGTGTAGCTGCCTCTACCATCACCTAATTACTGATGCAGGACAGGTGATAATGGAGAAGTTCAATAGGCCATCCATCTCCTGCTTAATCTCGTCTTACTCATCTTGGGTTCTGTTCACGCTTGGGTTTCCTCCCAGGCGTGCAATTATGGCCGAGGCAGAGTGGTAAAATGTCAACATCAGGGGTGTGCTTAAAGATGCAAATCCATTACAAGTGAGGCCCATTTGCTAGGACCCATGTTAGGTCATGGGTCAGATACTGTGACCTCGGTGCTTTTCACTGAACCCACTGAGTCGATTGGGTTTACAACCCCCCTCAATGTATGAACACACACACACACACACACCCACACACACACACACACACAAATCAAACACATACACACCGGCACATGAGATGAGCCAGCTACGGCCTAAGAATGATGCAATCGTACAGAAACCTCCTATCCCTACCCCCAAATGCGCTACAGTTGTTTTCATTCAAGGGAAATGCTATGGCATAGGCTATTATTGGCCTTATAATGGACGTTTAGAGTGTCATTCCATTTTGGCTTCAGGCAGTGTAGACTCCTGACTCCTGAATATTATGCAAGTGAAATGGCCGCCGATGTGTGAGACTCCCGTGATGTGAAACAGAGCAAACACTGCCTTGACCTTGTCCAATATTTTTGTATAACGGAACATCTCTCTGGCCGTTATCCCCATCTTAATTATTATTCATTGTTAATCGGCGCTCTGCCCTCTTATGCGATCATTTAAAGGCTGTGCTTCCTAACTCGTCCTTTTAGTCTGTGGCTCTTATCTACTGCTTCGCTCACAGATGGTTGTGTATTATGTGTGTGTCGGAAAGTGATGGAGACTGTGTTTTTGAGTGTGAAAGAGAGTGACCATCCACTGTTCCTGTGAAAAATAACAGCTTGATACAGCATTACAGCTGGCTTGTTGATGTCATTCACAGCTTTACAACAAGATGGAGGCAAAAGGTACAAAAACAAAACCATTTCCTCTTTGCACCTTTGAAATAGAATGGCAGACACAATTTAGTTTGCACACCTTCACTTTAAGAGCTGGTTTGGAGATTGTTATTGTGCTGCATGGCAATGGTTTATCACAACAAGACCTGTAAGATGCATCTGACATTGTAAAGCCTATTACATCGAAACGACATATTTCATCTAAATACTGTATGTAAAAATGTATGTGTCATTTGGATACACCATCCTAAATCCTCATGAATGTCGTCGTAAAAACTAAATGACCCTTTATTATTCTGTTATTATTACATCCAAAAATGAATAATTTAGTATTTTCATTATTCTGTGTTTCAGTGGATTTAATTCAGCCAGTCCATTGGTTTTAGGATAAAAACGTGGTTTGGCCCCATTACCCCTTACCAACTATAATATATTTAAAGGTAAATGAGGCAAAAGAATAAGGGGTTTTGATTGTAGTGTAGGCAGGGCCATCCTGTACGAACGCACCTCTACATGCAGAAGAGCGACCAAAATGTCAATGCCAACTAGCCCCAAAGACAAACACTCAAGTGATAATGCAGGTGAGCAAGGAGATGGTGCACAGCAGTAGACAAGGCTGGAGATGGTGCACAGCAGTGGACAATGCTGGAGATGGTGAACAGCAGTGGACAATGCTGGAGATGGTGCACAGCAGTGGACAATGCTGGAGATGGTGCACAGCAGTGGACAATGCTGGATTGGCCTCTACACCCTGGTGAGGAGCTTGTGCTCCCTTCACCTTCCTTCTATCTTTCTAGATGCCAGGGGTTTTCAATTGGTTTTGTCCCAGGAACCACCTGTTCAGACTAGACAGTGTAGACTCCTGACTCTTGAATATTATGCAAGAGAAAATGGCCGCCGATGTCATATGTTCCTTCACTTTCCTTCTGTCTTTCTAGGTGACAGGCGTTGGATAGGCAGGTCTGAACTGGAGCCATGTACAAACAGAAGAATCTCCTCGACTGGACTTGGATGTCACGCTCCAAGTAATATTCGCAGTGTCCACTAGATGGCAGAAACGGACACATCCTGAGTCTCCTCAGGCCATTTAAAACAGGTCCCTGTTGTGCCGGTGCGATCTCAATAGTCACTTGTATTGTTTCCAGTTTGTGTTCACTGTTTCTGCTGCAAGCTGATCTCAGTTATCATTCTGGTGGTTTCTAGCACTAGTTTATTGTTTCTCTCCTTTTGTATTGTGTTCATCTTTGTTCCACCTCTCTCAAGGAGTGTAAATAAGGACTAACCTACTAAACTGGTCAGCTAGGATGTTTCAGATTGAGGTCTTTAGGAGTTGCCCTCTCCTTGTCATTCTCGGGGAGGTGTCCTTTTTTACAGCACAACCAAAACAGCATTCTGGTAAAGAGGCTTGATTTAGCAGTTCAAGTTGGCCTTGAGACCTAATGAAATGTGTCTATTATAAAGGTCAATGCCATTAGGACGCTGGGCTATTTTAGATGATCAATGAAGCGTTAAAAGGTCGAGAGTGAGACTGATGAACCCTGGAATCTGGGAGTGGCTTTCATCCAAGTTGTGTTGCTAGACTGGACATTTCCACAAATAGAAAAAAATGATTCGTGACTCAGTCTTTCCTGTAGCTACTTGGCTTATTGTTCGTACAAAGTTGAGCAAGTTTGGACAGTCTCCAGTGTGGAAACAGGACAGATAAGGCAAGTGTCTGCTGGCAGAGTCTGTTGGTCTGTCATCATGGCGGTTAACATCATGCTGGTTGCCCTGCTGGTTGAGTACATGACAGCTACTGGGTTCCATTGATTGATTGGTTGATTGCAATCCAATACACTGGTTGCCCCCATAGAGTTTATGATTGCTACTGGGTTTGATTGACTGATTGCTGTTACTGGCTGAATTAGCACCATAGGCTCTGTCCTTCCCTGGGCTAAGGGCTCCTGATGAGGACCGAAGGCCTGAGTTGGTCTCCTTCCCTGGGCTAAGGGCTCCTGATGAGGACCATAGGCTCTCTCCTTGCCTGTGCTACGGGCACCTGATGAGGACCGAAGGCCTGGGTTGGTGCGGGTTAGCAGCTTAACTGGGACTGCTACTCTGGCTCATGCTGCAAGAGTACTGCTGTCCTTGCCTAGCTGGTCTTGTCCGTAGCTGCTCTTGCTGGTTTTGTCCGTAGCTGCGTTGCCTAGCTGGTTTGCTTCTAGCTGCCTTTGTCTCAAATGGTTTGGTCTTTTTATAATTGTTCCTCCCCTCTGGAATTGTCAACTGCAGTTAAAGTGCTTTGGTTGTTGGTTGTTGGTTGTGTGTTTATGTTTGCTTGAGGATGTTGTAGGCGGCGGTAGGCAACTCTACCACCAGAGAGGCTAAGCAGAGGAGTTTGAATTTCAGTGACGCGCAATAAACAAATACAGGGTCCGCTGCTTTTAGGTTTGATTTCTCGTTCTTAGATTTATTGTTTGAAACAAGCATCAGGTTTACAGATGATATTCCCAGTGGATTGACTTGACAGTCAACAAAAATGTGATCTCCTTCTCTCCTTCTCTCACCCTCTCTCCATACTCCATACTACCTCACCGGTGCTCAGGTGCCTATATCCATTCATACATTTCTCACGTGACGTGCCCACAGTCCCACGAGTGTCAGAATAAAAGCTTTTAGTGCAAAACGTCAATAACCACTAAAGGACCTGAAACATGGCCGCTTCAGATGTGGCCCTACTAATTGTATGTATTCCTTCTGGTTCTTCTGGTCCTGTACGGTTCTTCTACGGTGCAGGACCCAAATGCACACACACGATTTGCAAGGATCTAAAAAGGACTTTAATCAACTCAGAAGTCGGGCACGGAATCAAAAACAGAGAACTCGAGAGCAAACCATACAGCACATACAATGCGACAAAGACCGATAGAGGCAGAGGGAAAACAAGGGTTTAAATACAAGAGGGTAAACCACATAGCAAGACACAGGTGAACTAAACAAGGGAATTAACAAGACTAATAATTGGGAACAGGTGAGGGGTGGAGACACAGGAACACAAGGCAAGGGTACACGCTGGAACACATGGCAGCAGGGTACTGTTCGGCGTCACTCGCTAAGCGGTTTAGCGAGCTAAATTCCAGGCTAAAAAAAGACAACAACGCTTTAGCGGATTCGGCGTAGCAACTTTTGCTCAATTTCCATGGTAATTAATCGCTTAGCCCTAGCCTGCTCCAGGGCAGGCTAAGCAAAGTTTAGCTGGCTAAACTTGCCACACCCACGCCAAAAGGAGGGATCCCATTGACAAGGAGTCAGTTTGATTAGCGTAGGAAGAGTTCTTTGCGATCGCCAAGAAGATCCATTTTTCCATCATGATGAGTTCTTGTATGAGCGCTACCGATCCACCCGACAAGGAATAATTAATTTAGAAGACCTTCTCGAGTCATTTATTGCATACACCACCGTCAAACATTGAATGTCATCACTTTCTGCGAGTGGTAGCCTTCATTTTTGTAATGTCGGCGATGCGGAGAACAAAGCACTCATAATTATATGACAGTGGTAGCCTAATGTACAGTTGAGACATTGGTACAGTTGATAAACCCGAAATAACTCTCATGTGCAGCCTGAGACGTAATTTTTAGTTTGCACATGAATACTAACGTTTTCTTTGATCCCAGGAAATTTGAGCAAATAACCCAAATAGATATTGGCTAAAGTTGTTTTACCTACTTTAACTTACATCATTGCAATCGTTTAGTTTTGCAAACGTGTCTAGTGTTTGTGCGGTAGTGAATGGTGGATGGTGGAGGTGGATGGTAAGGTGGGTGCATGATAAGAAGAGAGAAATAGACACAATTTCTTTTCATTGCTTAAATGTATTGAATCTCTTATTAATACATTCACATTTAGTCATTTAGCAGACGGTTTTATTCAAAGCGATTTAAAACTACAATTCCTACGAGGGTGAGGGGAGTCGAAACGGTGATCTACAGCATGCAAGCCATACGCTAAACCCGCTGCACCATAGTACCATTCTGATTGGGGAAAAGATGTCACGTATTATACATCTTATAGACAGTTTCTTATATTGCTGTGGTAGCCGCGGGAGTGTTGAATTTTGACATGATTATGGTCTTGAATTCTTCATAACGCGTTCATGATCATATCCTGCGTTATCGGAGAAAAAAAATAGTCTTTTTCTTTGAGTTTAGACCATTGTACCTTTCAAAAATATCATGGTTTTGGGGATCGACCTTTCTTGCCTTTTGAAGCAAGACGTGCACGCGCAATTTAGCTGACAAGATAAATTAACTTGAGGTTAAAATAAATTAGCGCCCGTCGCCAGACCGGCTTGGCCTGTTCTCATTTAGCGAGCTAGTTAATCTCCAGTTGCGAGCTAAATTAATTATCTTAGCTTCAGTCGTACGCCGAACAGGGCCCAGGTCCATGTGTCTAGTCCTTTGTGCTTCCTTACAAAGGACTAGACACAGGAAGTTTAAAAAGGCACATATTATTATTATTATTATTATTATTATTATTATTATTATTGTTTGTGTTCTTTTGCTATTTTTGTCAACATAAGATTTTTAACAGAAACACATCTCCTGCTTCTTAGTAGAACGACCCTGAATGCCTTTTGGGTTATTGGTAATGGTTTAAGGTAAAACATTTCCTTGGGTGAAATTCCCAGGGAGGTGCTGTTAGATCTTTTAAACAGGTTCATGCCCTACAACACAGCCACTTGCCACAAACGTATTATGCACACAGCCCACTAAGTAGGTTAGTCTAACGGGAAAACATATGTCATCTATTGTACCTTTAAATACTTTACATTGTTCCACGTTTTGTGCAGTTATTTTAATACTTTCAGTTGCACTCGGTCTCTTCCTAAAGGTTACTGCTGACACATTGAAGCAGATCACAGAAGAGTATAAAAAGGATTAGATGAAGGAGAAAGACACACGATAATGACTAAAAGTGTTTTTAAAGGGGTAAATGATTGGCTGTGTTATCAGTTAATTGAAATCCACTGGTTCTGCAGTCTATGACACACTCATACCCTTGGTGACTTTCCTGCTCGATTATTGCCACAATGTTTACTGTCACTTTGTTTCCTAACATTGTGCAATGTGGCCTGCCCTCGATGCTAGCGACCGCTATCTGGGCTCTGAACTGGGCATGACATAACCTGTCCTCACAGGAGAAGTTGACCATTTTGTCACATTTTGAATTGCCTGTCAGCCTGGTGTGGTGCCTTTCTCACCCTAGATGAAATGATTAGACCCCTAAATGGGTAGCTTCTGATCACTATATTTAGAATGCCTGCTACCCCCTCCAACAACCCCCCCCCCTTCAGCTACTGTGATCTGACCTTTGACCTGCCAACTCATCCTTTCAGTGAACCATCCAAGAGTGCAGTTATCTCTTTGTGTCATCTTCCGCCAGTTTACTGCCAAGTGTGTTTCAGTAATCCGTTATTTCCCAATCGTTACAGATGTCATGAAATGGTATAAAATGATCAGCAGACAGGACCGTGAGGCACATCCATCTGCTGCGGAAGGCGATACCCTGAAGTGAACCATGGACATCCGAACAGTAGCTTTCATTCTCTGCACTCTCCTGGAAATAACCAACACTCACGGTACGGTGCCCCTACACCCTTAAAAATCAGCCATATGCAATTCAGAGCTGAGTTAATTGAATTCGGACTTAATTATGGTATTGCAAGTAAATTGCGGTGACCTTGTCAGCTGCTGTAGAGACTACATAATGCATGTGTTTTGAATTGTGTATACGTCCACTAGGGGCAGCATTGCCATGCGGTGGTGTACTCAATGAGCCCAAAGGTGAATTCTTCAGCCCCAACTACCCTGATCCGTACCCCCACGACGCCCACTGCACCTGGAGCATCCAGAGCACAGGAAACCGCATCATAGAGCTCAGATTCCCGTTCGTGAAGTAAGTCAGCCGTGAAACACGGACACACTCATTTTAAAGAGGGAATACCACAGCCAAGATTCGGTGCTGTGTTTGATATTGTTAAGGCCTTAACACAGACTGGTGTCAGTGAAGCAAAGCAACCTTGTGATCAGTAGTATATCCTCCTTATGCCTCTCTTTGTCTGTCTGTTTTTAGTCTGGAGTATGTGAACTGGGATGCAGACTGCAGGTTTGACGCTGTCAGTGTGTATGATGGACCCATGTCTGATGGCCGGTTGCTAAGCAGGATGTGTGGCAACCAAACTCGAGTCTTTAATTCCACTCGGAACGAGTTGACTGTGCTCTTCACCAGTGACTCCACCTTTCCTTACAAAGGATTCAATGCTAGTTACAGCTTTGTAGGTACGCTTAGAGGACAAAAAAGGCTTACATTTGGTTCAAAGAAAAGCCATCCTGATACACACTGTATCTATGTTGACAGACAGACATTCCTTATGTTCCTAGTTTGGGAATTTTATAAATTAATCATTCCCTTTTTTAATCTGTCACCCATAAACATTTATCTACTTTTACCTCAGTAAATAGTCTCTCACATCACCAAACATCGGTGTTTTGAACCAGATATGCACATCTGGTTGAAATACAATCCACAGTAGTATACTATAAAGCTTTTTTATACTTTATACTGTATTTTTAGCGACGAAAAAAAATGCAATAATTGTGCTTTTTACTTTATTACAATTCCTAAAGCCATGACTGCTATGATTCCAGCCACAGTTCTTGGCTGCAAGTCACTAATGAAATGAACTGCCACCCTTGACCCCTGCAATCTTTTAAATTGACTGCGTGTCAATTAGGGTGCATTATAAAACTTTCAGGATGGAATTTAAGCACTTTTATTCTGGCTTGTTTGATTCATAATGTGTATCACCTTATCAGACCGCAAAATGTTATGGCCACTTTAAAAAAAAAAATATTTTACTCTTGCAGATGTTCCAGTTCTGCCAGGTAAAGTAAATTCCTGACTTGAATATTTAATCCATGACACAACATTTGAATTAAAATTGAAATGTTATTAAAAATCTTCTTTTTCCCATCCACTGAAAAGAGTATCCAAATACAGGTATGGAATCTCACTTCTTTCATATTCATATTCTTTCATATTCTTATGATCATTTGGATCCATGATCCATGATTCTGTTCACAGCCATTCATTTTCTTTGTTCCTTTTTTACAGATATAATTAGGCCAACCCCGGATCCTAAAGGTAAACCCAGAAATACGCAAATCCTACTGTCATGATTTATGAACATTTTTGAATGCGACCAATCCAAATGTATTGTATTAATGTACTGGTACACATTGTATTCACATCTGAAGATATGAAATGTGGTGGCGAGCTGACTGAGCCCAAAGGGGAATTCTTCAGCCCTAATTACCCCAAACAATACCCCAGCAAAGCTAAATGCACCTGGAGCATCAAGAGCACAGGAAACCGCATCATAGCACTCACATTCCCTGAAGTAAAGTAAGTGGCCGTTTCTTGTCACTGTTTGTTTCGACCCGGCTTATGAGCCGCAACATAAATTGGAGACGGACTACAGAGTGTACAAAAATAGAGTTTATTTCTCTACCACAAAAATAGGGGATAAAATAGTGACTGCAAAACACCAGCATCAACCGCATGGTGTTCACCAACCTCCAAAGCATGGTGAGAATGCAAAACCTTCTGATAGCAAACAGCTGTCATCCTCACCTCCTCAGGTGTGGGCAATCAGGCTGATTATGCCCATTCACCACCCAAAGGCTGTGGCACTGCCACTTCAAAGCCAGTAGGGGTGTAGAGGGGCGTAACACTGTTCTTGTGGAACATTTGAACAGGAGCTCATTTCCTGATTAAATGGATATGTCATACTGTGTCATTTGTGTACAAGTGGGCATGACTGTAATCTATTACACTTTATTGTTCCTCGCAGCCCTCAAGCTGTCCATTCTGTGTTTGCACTCAAAACAATGTTTGTCCGTTGTCCCCATTCCTGGCTCTGTAATGGGAAACAAATATAGTGGCTCGGAGAGAGCCAAGCAAAATGGTGTAACGTGATTGGCTGTTGAGCTTGAATTTCAACACCCCGCCAGAACTGTGTACTCCACCGTTGATGTCTCATTTGGTCTCAGAACATCTCTTAGTTTTATCTCCTTCTCTCTTCTGCCCCCCTGTGGTCAGCCTGGAGCCAGACTGGTTGAAGGACTGCCGGTTTGACTCCGTTAGTGTGTATGACGGCCCTGCTTCTGACGACCGCTTGCTCGGCAGACTCTGTGGCACACAAAACTGCCACTTTAACTCGACTAGGAACGAGCTGACGGTCGTCTTCTCCAGTGACTCCAGCACAACTCTCAGTGGCTTCAAAGCAGAATATAGCTTCATTGGTATGTACATGTATGTTCTCCCTATGTGTATTGTTTTTATTGTGATTCATGTATATGTTTGTGAGTTAAGTGTATAAGCTACTGGATGACCTTAATTTCCCTCAGGATCAATAAAGTATCCATCTATCTATCTATCTATCTATCTATCTATCTATCTATCTATCTATCTATCTATCTATTTATCTACAGAAATGTGATGAATTCTTGTTCTGAGCTAACTTAACTACTGCCCGTTGGGCCTGGCACTCTTTGATTGGGTGTCAGGCTTAATACCAGCTCAATGCAGCACAGACACGGTATTAAAGAAGAGGATAGGACAAAGTGTGGACAAAATGATTTATATAGATCATATTTGTTGTTTTAGAATGAAGGGGAGGCTACAAAGGTCCACCGTCCTACCTTTATGGAGGAGGTCTGCCTAAAACGTATAAGAATCACACTTGTCATATACAATACTTTCATAGTAAAATAGCATAATACCATGCACTGTTATCGTATATACTTCAATACATTAACAGATTTGCATTTTTTTATTTCTCTAAATGTCTAAATGTTTGTACATCTCCTTGGCAGTGTATTTACTCAGTGGTTGTTTAGAGTGTTTTTAATTAGAGAACAGTGACATAATTACATGTTGAGATACAAAGCAAACAACATGGTGCAGTTCGTTACCTACTGAGTGGGGATATTTCTGTATACTGTATTTTATAATACCTTCCTCTCTATCAAATTCACAGCCCAATTTCTGAATCTAAGATTTTAAAGCTCCTTGAAATTATTTTTAGATTAAGGAATTCCAGTGAACATTTTTTTAACACTCCGGCCTTTTTACTTTACAGATGTCCCCAGTTTATCAGGTATGTCTTCCAACGCGTACAACATCCCCCTTGCTATAATAGGAACAGTCATTAGTAGAAACTCAACACTGATTTGTACCCATGTCTCTCTCTCTCACAGAATATCCAACCCCAGGTAAAATATCACTGCTCTTTCATAGTGACTGCTTCTGCCTCAATACTATATGTGTTTGAACCTATGTATTACAGAGAATGTTGCCAGTAGTATAGTCAAGCATGGGTTATAGCGCACAAAGATAAATGCGCAAAAAGGAGGCTGGACACCTTATAAAGTGGTAAGAAAGAACATTTATGAATGGCTGAAGAGCGTTAAAGAGAATACAAAATACTCTTTCTCCCTCTAGTGGTAGAAAGAAAGATTGCATTCTAAGACAGTCATACCCTCAACACTAATTTGCCTTTATTTATTTATAGTTCCTACGGAGGACCCAGCAGGTAAAAAGTATTCAAGTATTCATAAGAATCTTTTAAAGAGTATGTCACAAAGTTTATATGTATTTATACATTTGGTGACATTTTAATAAATACTGTCACATACTGTATTTTTTTCATATTTTTTTTTATATATACTTCATGACATTTTAGAAACTTGTGGCAGCGTGCTTGAAGAGCCCAAAGGTGAATTCTTCAGCCCCAACTACCCTGAATCTTACCCCAACAAAGCCAGCTGCACCTGGAGCATCAAGAGCACAGGAGACCACATCATAGTGCTCAGTTTCCCCTACATACAGTAAGTCAGTCCTAAACTTTGTCCATCCACCTCCCACCTAGGAAGGACTAGCGTTGACAAACCATGCTCACTGGTCTCGAAACAGTAAAGTGTTATGAATAAATGTGTCTATTTAAAATGTAACCATCAAAAATAAGTGCCCATTATGTTATGATGTTAGGTCTCTTTCTAGAGAAAGCAGAACACCATATGCATGTGTGCACTGTGTTGTACTAGCTAAGTCCCCTGTATACTCAGGGGGAAAAAAGGTTGGCCCCCAATTGCAACTGCTTAATTCTCACTTTGATCCATGGTACAACTCTCTCATTCCTACTGATGTCAATGCATCCCCCTTCTGATCTGTGTCCACTTGCAGTGTTGAATATAGGAACTGGGATGCAGACTGCAGGTTTGACGCCATCAGTGTGTATGATGGACCCGTGTCTGATGACCGGTTGCTAAGCAGGATATGTGGAAACAAAACTCTCCCCGTCAAATCAACAAAAAATGAGATGACCGTGCTCTTCACCAGTGACTCCACCCTTCCTTACAGTGGCTTCCATGCAAAGTACAGCATGGTTGGTGCGTTGGCAAAATACCCTCCTTAATGTAATACTTAAAACATTTCCTTGCATACCCTCGGTAGTATCAGCTTAGATATTTGGAAGCAGGTATAAATGCCATGTGTCGAACTCGTTGTTATTTTTCCTCAGTATTCTTGAGTCTGCGCCCTCATGAGATCTTTGGAGGACTGACATAAGTTTCTTCAGAAGGTCCTTATTTACATTTTTTTTTAATTGTTTTTGCAGATACGGCTCAATCAGCAGCTTGACGTGCCACTTTCATCCACATTCATCAGAAACAGAAACTACATATTTGCCCTTAGGCACCCTGCGTTCATCGCCACACCTGATTTGATTCAAAACTCATGACAACGCCCACTTAAGGATTCTATGCAATTACAACTTTACATTATATCAAGTCTTGGTTTATTCTGATGTTATGTCTGTTTTTACTTATTTTTCTCTTCTTTTATACTTCTTTTTGTTTCATAAACACTCAAATTCAAAAGCCAAGTGAGGAGATGAACACTAAATATTGACATGTCTAGAAATTATGATGTTTAACTGGAATAAAACTTTGCTTTCGTCAAAGTATCTTCCATGTACTTTTCTTTCAAACACAAGGGAACCCCAAACTTCTGAACGGTAGTGTATTGTAACTGCCCCCTGGCTGCAAGGGGTTTAGATGGGAACACACCAGCCTTGCTGCCATGGCATTGTTGATGGAGTTCAGAAAGGGTCACACATTCAGGTATACATAAGGTATAGTTACCACTGCAGACTCTTAGGCCTGTTTTTGACTCTTAGGTAGTCTGCCATGCCTTTATATTTTTGCATATATCACCTAACTAAAAACAAAGAGGCAAAAGTGGCATGTATGATTATATTATAGAAGACCTCAGCAATAATAACATGAGAGTAAAAGGAATGTAGTTAAAAAATTTTTTATTTGTCTTAAATCTAAACATTCCCTTACAAAAACATACTCCCCCATACGCCCCTCCCCATCATGGCCCAGCATATCTGTCTGTAGTATAGGGGTTCTCCGTAACTGGTTTGGCTGAGCTACGTGAGAAATAAAAGCAATTCAAATTTAGATTGTTGTTAAATCATTTCGATATGGTGGCACCATGACAACATTGACGGGGTTAGTCACAAGAGAAGATTCCCACAGGACAATCAAACAGGTTACCATAGAAGTTGCATTCCGGTTTTTAACTGACATCGTAGACATTATGGGCTGATGTCAGAACATGTTTCCATGCTTTTCATAAGGTAAGGGTACCTGTGATTTACCTGTGAGAAAGGGTCCTAGAAAGACAGTGCTGATATAGCTTTCCCCAAGATCACCATCCTTAGACTGCCTTAATATGACCTACGGTGTGATCACATCTTAATCTAAATCAATAAAGAGAAGCCTGTGGGATATTTATTACCAAGAAGACAATCTAGTTATTCATAAACATATTGATCATACGATCGAACATTAAATGACCTTCCAACAGCGGTTGTAAATCCCTATGACAACAGTGATTTCATACAAACATTTCCATTTGGGAGTCATTTTGGCTCCTTCCACCACTCAATAGCCTTAGGGAAGCAGTATTAGACCGGAAAGAATGTACAGATTGTAGTGTAATACATTTTGACATTTAGATTGACAGGGTAAGTCACAAGAGAACATTCCTAACGGAGAATCAAACAGGTTACCCAAGATCACCATCCTAAGACTGCAGAGGCCTATCATTGTACAATTGTACATTAGTTCAAGCATTTAGTTACAGTTTATGTTGTCACTGTATTACAACACACAGAAGTCAAACAGGAAATTGAAGTGAAAACAAGGAGCACATGTGAAACGTGAACGTTTTTATGGTCTGTGTAAATTTAGTGAGCATCACTATCTAATGCACAAAACAGTTCCTGTTTCAGCAACAGAAGTAATACGTCATGATATGAGCTACATCTGGCACGTTTCCATGGCGAATTCAAAATAACACAAGACAGTTCATATGAGTACCAGATCCTTTGCCTGGGTGACTATTTTTTTTCTGCTGAGTTTCCATGTTCATTGCAAGTCTCAAACTACACATGCATCCTGGTGGTTGTAGTCATTAGAGTAAAAAATACACAAATACATGCAAATACATTAGAGCAAGAAAACACCTTATGTTACCAAAAGCCCATTATGGCACAATGTTAAATCTTATACAGCCAAACCCTGTCTTTTTTGTTAAAAAAAAAATACAAAACAGATAAACATAGCTGGTGAGAGATAACCCTACCTGAGCCACTTCAGGCCATCTTCTCGTGCAGCTACTTCACAATTATTTTACCTTTGTGGCATGTGGTCACACTGGCCAATGTATCTTTCATTTTGTTCACAAAGAGATGTGCCTGTATGGATGGTGTTCTTTCATAGCCGCGATGTCTTCTCGCAGCTCTGTAGATCAGAAGTACAAACACCATTACATGGTTGCCAGCTGAAAGCCAAAGGGAAGCCAATTTTGCAATGTGTTGGTGAAGAATAACTTAAAATAGCAATTTTTCCGATTCTTAGGCTACTTGGGTTTCTGCATGCCTTTTCAGTAGTCAGATTGTTAGAATTCGACCAGAACTCATTAGTGCTGATTTAAAGTAACTTACCGCTGTAGCAGAAAAATGGTAAGACATCCAGGCAGTTTTGGTTAGTCCACTTTCCTGAGTCGGCTAGTGATGCAGCTACACAGTTCTGATCCCCGCTGGCATAATCCGGTTGTCCTGACTTCCAGTGTCTGAAAGATGAGTTGCTCTGGTCAGACCAGGTTCTCCCCCTGTACAGGCCAATCCATACCATCTCAGAGCCGGCCCGGTGGGCAATGATCTTGTTGTCAGTGGAGCTCCGTACACTGGCCAGGTCTGTGTGGTGCCGTCTGCAGTAACTCTGAGCATCGCTCCAGGTGGCAGGCTGGTCACTGAGGACATAGCTCGGACTCCCATTCTTATCTACCAGAAATAGGTAATATAATTAAAGAAGCACCTCTAGTTAGAAAAAAGCGAGAGTGAATTAAATACATAAAAGTAAAAAGTATTAATAGCACTTAATAGCAAATAATACCACACAGTGCCAAAAGGAGTTTGCCGAAAGTGTGCTGTAAATAATACAAACTTATATGTGTGAATAAGTTTACGTATATGTAAGTTTGACCACATTTGCAATCCTATGTAGGTGGAGTGAGCTACCCATAACTGACTTGGACTGTGTTCAGACCACCTAAAAACAGTCCGGCTTTAGCATTGAGCGTTGTCACATAAAAAAAGCGTCATCAAGGAAAGTGAATTAAATACATAAAAGTAAAAAGTATTAATAGCACTTAATAGCAAATAATAGCACACAGTGCCAAAAGGAGTTTGCCGAAAGTGTGCTGTAAATAATACAAACTTATATGTGTGAATAAGTTTACGTATATGTAAGTTTGACCACATTTGCAATCCTATGTAGGTGGAGTGAGCTACCCATAACTGACTTGGGCTGTGTTCAGACCGCCTAAAAACAGTCCGGCTTTAGCATCGAGCGTTGTCACATTTGTTTCGAATGGGTTCTGATTCTTCTGTTTATTGGTTTGTTTTCTACCTCATTTGTCATTTGCTTTGGATAAGTGTGTTTGCCAAATGCTCTAATGTAAAATGTTAATATGTATATGTATGTATGTGTATATATATATATATATATACAGCCGCGGAAAAAATTAAGAGACCACTTCAAAATTATCAGTTTCTCTGGTTTTACTATTTATTGGTATGTGTTAAAGTAAAATGTACATTTTAGTTTTATTCTATAACCTACTGGCAACATTCCTACCAAATTTCAAATAAAAATATTGTCATTTAGAGCATTTATTTGCAGAAAAATGACAATTGGTCAAAATAGCAAAAATGATGCAGTGTCTTCAGATCTCGAATAATGCAAAGAAAACAAGCTCATATTCATTTTTAAACTACACAATACTAATGCTTACACTTAGGAAGAGTTCAGAAATCAATATTTGGTGGAATAACCTTGATTTAAAATCACAACTTTCATGTGTCTTGGCATGCTCTCTACCAGTCTTTCACATTGCCGTTGGGTGACTTTATGCTACTCCTGGCGCAAGAATTCAAGCAGCTCGGCTTCTTTTCATGGCTTGTGACCATCCATCTTCCTCTTGATCACATTTCAGAGGTTTTTTATGGGATTCAGGTCTCGAAATTGGGCTGGCCATGACAGGGTCCTGATCTGGTGGTACTCCATCCACACCTTTACTGGCCTGGCTGTGTGGCATGGAGCATTGCCCTGCTGGAAAAAACACTTCTCAGAGTTGGGGAACATTGTCAGAGCTAAAGGAAGCAAGTTTTTCTTCCGGGACAACGTTGTACTTTGCCTGGCTGAGGTTTGTAAAAGACCATAAGGATTGAAAAAAGCGGACTGGAGGGTCTTCTAGTTCGTCTTCTCTGGTGAGTCCAATTTTCAGCTTTGCCCAACACATGGTCGTCTGATGGTTAGACGGAGACCTGGAGAGGCCTACAAGCCAGAGAGTCTTGCACCTACTGTGAAATCGGACTCATCAGAGAAGACGAACTTAGAAGAACCTCCAGTCCGCTTTTTCAATCCTTATGGTCTTTTACAAACCTCAGCCAGGCAAAGTACAATGTTGTCCCGGAAGAAAAACTTGCTTCCTTTTGCTCTGACAATGTTCCCCAACTCTGAGAAGTGTTTTTTCCAGCAGGGCAATGCTCCATGCCACACAGCCAGGCCAGTAAAGGTGTGGATGGAGTACCACCAGATCAGGACCCTGTCATGGCCAGCCCAATTTCGAGACCTGAATCCCATAAAAAACCTCTGAAATGTGATCAAGAGGAAGATGGATGGTCACAAGCCATGAAAAGAAGCCGAGCTGCTTGAATTCTTGCGCCAGGAGTAGCATAAAGTCACCCAACGGCAATGTGAAAGACTGGTGGAGAGCATGCCAAGACACATGAAAGTTGTGATTTTAAATCAAGGTTATTCCACCAAATATTGATTTCTGAACTCTTCCTAAGTGTAAGCATTAGTATTGTGTAGTTTAAAAATGAATATGAGCTTGTTTTCTTTGCATTATTCGAGATCTGAAGACACTGCATCATTTTTGCTATTTTGACCAATTGTCATTTTTCTGCAAATAAATGCTCTAAATGACAATATTTTTATTTGAAATTTGGTAGGAATGTTGCCAGTAGGTTATAGAATAAAACTAAAATGTACATTTTACTTTAACACATACCAATAAATAGTAAAACCAGAGAAACTGATAATTTTGAAGTGGTCTCTTAATTTTTTCCGCGGCTGTATATATATATATATATATATATATACTGTATATAATGCCAATGCTCACCGTCATAGCAAATAAACCTAATGAAGATTTTGCATGAAAACGTCAGCCAGGCTCCATAAAGAGTGGCTACACAGTGGCCTTGGTCTGTATAATCTTGGGAACTGTCCCAGTTCCTGTACTCTCCCGCTCCCTGGATGACCTCATCTTCAAGAGACCATCTCCAGCTGCTGAACAGGTCGTCGTACATGCCAATCCACGCGAAGCCATTGTAGCTGCCACTGGTCATGCCCATCAGCCTGTCCATGTCCTCGGTGTTGTCAACTGTGGCCAGGTCAGTGTATTTCTCTCTGCAGTGTTTCTGTGCATCCAGCCATGACTTTCGTTCACCCTCCAGGTGATACATACGGGGGGATGTGCCTGGTATTAACAAAAGGTCGTCAAGATAAAAAAAAGGGATCCATTTGTACTAACTGTCCATACAGGCAAAAGAAAAAGTCTACACCGGACGGATTATACAGCCCTAGCGCTTATTATTATAGCTCTGAACATACAGAACACAGTAAGCTTTATGGTTATTAAAACCGTATTCAAAATGAGCTGATAGTCTTCATTTATTGTGTGCAATAGGCTACATACGATCCCAGATCAAGGCCAAAAAAAAACATTATTTGTCATTTTTCACTATAGTACTAAATAACTAAAGTGTTACCAAATTTTCCATTTTGTTCATGTTACTCCTTCCACTATCTGAAGGGAGGTACCGTCAGTAATCTCTGGGAAGATGAGTAACAGTCAATTACTTTTACACCACAGCATGGTGGTTCACACAGTCACATTCCTGGCAATCAATTTTTGTGCAAAATGAATTTCAAATGCAGGCTATTCATATTTATTATTCATTGTTATTCATCAGTTAATCCAGTATTCATTTACTTTGGTGTTTATTATCATTCTTGCTTTATGTTACTCTAACTGTGCATTATTATTGATATATGTATTTCTTCTGTTGTTTATATCATTATAGAAACATGGTTATCACAGCATCTGAACGTGATGAGTGCCATCTTCATGATTGTGTGTGTGTGTGTGTGTGTGTGTGTCTGTGTGTGTCTGTGTGTGTGTGTGTGTGTGTGTGTGTGTGTGTGTGTGTGTGTGTGTGTGTGTGTGCAAGAAAACTTTCATTGGGAATTTGACCTTGTATCTGTTCTTAATGTAAAACATGTGGCGACTGTCACCTACTGAAACAGCCCTTGACTTCAATCAAATCTTAGATGGCACACTTATGCTTCATAAGACGATCCCTCGCCACTGCTTGTGCACTATATAAGCCAATCAACAAGGTCTGCTGCTTGTGCATCTGCGTCTCAATTCTCAACAACCTTTTGCTAGGATAAAGGACCATTGGGTGGGACCAAAAAATATCAAAGAAAAAATGTATGTAAGGCTGAACTCACCACTGTAGCATATAAAAGGAAGCGCTTTGTCACATGTTTCCAAAGTCCATCCCCCGGAGTCTCTGTACCACACAACCACACATTTCTGTTGGCGATATGTCCTCGAATCATCTGTTAATGTGCCCCAGAACGTGAAAGAGCTTCGGCTCATGTCGGACCACGCAGTTCTATGCAGGCCGATCCATGCGGCATCGTCTCCGACAATGCTGCTGATGATGTGGTTCTCCTTGTCGTTCTTCACACTGGCCAGGTCTGTGTGGTGTTCTCGGCAGTACTCTCGAGCTTCAGTCCAGGTCATGTATGTCTTTAGGAGAACATATCTCTCTGTATCGTTGCCTCTTTCTGGAATGAAAAAACAAAATCTGTTTTAGATTGAGCACTGCATCCTCATAGGGTGATTAATGCCAATGTAATGATGAATCGTTAATTGAAAATAAATATTAGTGTCCATATACCATCGTAGCAAACAGCCATTAAACCATAGTCACATTGAAAGTCGTTCCATTTTCCCATCCTGATATATACACAGAGCTCTCTCCCTTCAGTGTTGTCTGGCTGATCCCACCAGCCCCTAAACACACTCGCTCCATCTCCATACATATCACTCCGCTCCAAAGACCACCTCCAACGTTCTGAGTCGCCATGTAATCCAATCCAAGCGGAGCCGTCGAAGTTGCCATCAACAACGTCAGTCATCCTCTGCAAGTCCTCTGTGTTCTCGATGGTGGCCAGGTCTGTGTGTTTCTCTCTGCAGTAGCTCTGGGCTTCCTGCCATGTCATTGGCTGGTTGAGAAACACATAGTGACCACGGAGGCCAAGGGAGACGACCCAGAGCCCTGTACAACAACAATAGCACAGAAAAACTGACACATTCTGACATCAGGGTGAAAGGATCTAATAAGCACACCAAACTTGGAAGACTTTTGGAATTTATTTCAGCGTGGAGACGGCCCCTCACGCCCCCTCTGTTTATTATGGCATACATACATAAACTATGTCAGAAGTGTGTATTTGTCACGGAACGTCGGACAACACAGAGAATGCAGGGAGGTGGTAGTATATTGGAAACAGCCAGCACTTGGTTCACAGGGGAAAATAGGGAAAAAACACAAAAACAACGCTGAATACAAAAGCACAGAAGATAAGTCAAAACAAAACGCCCAAAAGATCAAAGTCCACAAACTATAACACACAATAGTCAGACAGGATTTAACTGAGATTAAACTAACAACCTGGGGGTTGTGGAGATCACGGAACACTAGGCAGTATGTGGGAGAATTGGTTTTGACAGAACAGAACAGGTGAATACAGAGAAACCTGAAACCTGTTAATAAGCTGCAATCCAAACGTAAGGGACTGCATGTATGAAGTGTGTCCAAACTTCAGAGGACAGGAGTCTGCCATAGCGGCAGAAGGTAACTCAGAGGTTAACTGGAACGGTCAGAAGAGAAAAGAAAAACAAAGATGGTAAAATGAAAAAGGTCCCCAAGAAAATCACTGTGAAGAATTAAAAAGGAACCAAAACAGATGCCAAATAGAAGATGCCAAAGTTTTGAAGGAACCACAAATTGCTGTTTTCACGTTGTGACAGACATGTGAACTAAGTGCTTACCCCTTACTCCCTGCCAGAAGGGGTCCTGTGATTGACATAGTGAATTGAAATATTGATGTTTATGTGTATACATGTTTTAGGCCTACATGTATTTTGTTCTGTTTTGTGTTGTTGGTTTGTGTTGTTGTTCTGTCTCCCCCTCCTGTTATCATTCCCCTACTTCACAGATGTGCACACCTGGTTCCAATCATCAAATCACCACACCTGTTCCAGATCTCCCATCAACTATTCCCCTTTAAATAGTCCTGTGTTTGTTAGCAAGTGTTGTTGCTTTTGGGTTGAGCTGTGGCAGAGCTCTGGTTGAGCTCTGATTGCTTGTGTTTGGTAGTGTTTGATATTGCTTGTTTTTTTGCTGGTTAATTGATTTGTCTTTAGTTATAACACATTTGTTAAACTATTACTTTAGTTGTTAGCGTCCTACTTTTATTTGGTTTTTGTCTTTGTTAATACTTTTTTGTTGTGCGCACAAGGTCAATGAGGATAGGTAAGATTGCTTCTTTCTCCGAATGAACCACCTGAGTGGTTCACAGCGCCACACACGAACCAGTCAGTTGCCTTGTCTTGAGACTGAATTGTAGCGCCGTCAAAGCATAACAACTTCAGCGCCCAACATTGTATTTGGTTTTATCTCATACTGTGGCAGTCATTACGTTTGTATTGATTTATCATCATTATGGAAGCATCTAGGAAGAGAGGTCGTTCAGACATGTGGGAACATTTTATTCTGATCGCTCATGATATAAGGTGTGCTGGCAGTTAAATATTTAGGCTATATGAAAAGTAGACTGTATCAACAGGCTCAGTCCAAAACGTGTAGAAAAAAATATGTTTTTAAATCAAAATCTTCGACCCTATCCAACATTACAAGCACACCGAACTTGTGCCATATTTTCCCAGCACATCCGAATCCCTATGTACAACTACATAATTTCCCCAAGCACTCTCTCCCCAACTAGACAAAATATGACCGCCGAACTGTTCAGTAGGTTTTGGCACAGAATGAGTCATGGTTGTCAGTGTGTTTGTGTGTTTTTGTGTGTTTTGTGTGTGTAAATTGGTTTGTGTTTCATTTTTATGTATAAAGGAATTATTTGTGATATATTTTGATGATTTGGTTATGTAATGTTTTGTGTACTACTTTTTTGTGGATTTTTTTGTTATATTTTTCTTTTGCAATGTAGTTTGTTAAAACATGTCACATAAAGTAAAGAAAAGTTGAATTGACCCAAACACAATATGTTGTTTTCAGAATTGTACTATCAATTTTAAACTGTTCACACACCCATCAAAAGCAGACATTCCCTTAAAATCTCTTATGTTTGGCCAATGGTAAATGTATGTATTGTCGTTTGTTGTCAGGCCACCTTCAGGCCAGTTGGTGTACAGTCACATAAAAAAAAAAATATTGTATGGCCCCCCATGGACAAACTTGCAAGCAAGTTGGCATGCATTCAGAGGGTCTCATAATGATCCACCACTTTCAATTTTGTGCACTTTCGACAATATATGTATATGTTTTAAGTGACTGGAGTTGTGAAGAGTGCATAGTTTGAGGGTCTGCCACGCCCACACCCTTCAAACTTTGTAAAAGATTCTCATAACTTTTAATTCCCCATTGTTGAAGAGTAACCTGACCACGTTTGAAGGCTTACCATCATTACATCTGTAGGAGGAGTTCAATCACATGCGAGGTGTGAAAACAAAGTGAAGTTTCCAACCACCAACAGGTGGCGCTATAGGTGATATCAGTCAGGCATATGTACGCGTTTGGGCCGGACCAGCGTCCACCCTAAGACATTGTCTCTGGATCAAACAATGTACGCAACAGTTAAAAAAGACTTTGTGTTTTGTGGCAAGCACTTACAAGTTGGGAAAGTTTGAGGGTCTGCCACGCCCACACCTTTCGACTAATGAGAAAATCCAATATAACTTTTAGTCGCCCATGGCTGAAGAGTAGCCGGACCACATTTCAAGGCGTTACCATTAAAGCTGTCGGAGGAGTTCGATCAGATGCAAGGTGTGCAAACGCCGTCAAAACGCATCTTCCACTCAAAATGGCCAACTTCCTGTGGATTTGCCACCATGGCGCCAGGAGACTTTTTGGTGCGTCCAAGCATGATGAAGATGTGTACCGAATTCCGTCAAGCTACGCCAAAATAACCCCAATGCGCAGGTTTTTTTGCAATGTTCTAGAGGGCGCTACAGAGCCATTTTGCTCCATCCATGGACAAAAACTCTACCAAAGATGGAGGGTTGCAGGCTTGATGTCCCTGGGAAATTTGGTAATTTTTTGAGCACTTTGACATATATTCGATTAAAACACCTCATTTTTGCTTTTTCATTTTTTACTAGGTGGCGCTATACATGTAATGACTGGTTATGGTATGGGTTGACATGGCCCCTTGACACAAACATACAAGAACAATTTGGCCCTCCAAGGCCCTACGGTTCTCGGGATATTCGAAGAAAACTGTGTAATCAATTTATTGCATGCCCCCCCGTGAACGGAATTCCACGAAACTTAACGTGCAGTCAGAAGGTGTCATAATGATCCCACACCTCCGATTTCGTGCAGTTCTGACCTTGTCAACTTACAATTAAAAGTTTTTACAACACTCCATTTTTGCTTTTTCATTTGTAACTAAGTGGCGCTATAAATTAAATAAGTGGTAGTGGAATGGTTGACGTGGTCTCTTAAGACCAACATACCAAAAAAATGTGGTCCTCCTAAGCCCTTCGTTTTCAGAATATGACAGAAAACTGAATCGCCCCACCCTCTCTAAACGGGTCCAGTCCGACGGGGGTGCAACGGATCAAAACGAAACTCAATGGTTCCACGCTCATCTAGTGGGGCTACATGCCCACCAAAATTTGTGGACCTCGGTGTTTCAGTGTCCCGGGAATCGCTGACAGAAAATCGGCAAAAAAAAAAACAAAAAAAAACTCCGACTACACCTATATGACCGCCGCTGCGCTCTCGCATGCGTGCACACTAGATTGTCATTGTTTTTAAGCCTCTTGCCACTGTCTTGCTGGTCTAATTTAGTTATCACCAGGAGAGGTCACTGTTACTGAAGCTTCAAGTAATGAACCAATTTTTGAAACAATGTGCCTAAATGGTAGCCTGGATACCAGCCTGAACTCCGCCCACAAAATTTTTGGTCTGGGAGATTCAGTCTGGAGTCGAGCTAGTTGGGAGGGATTCAAGCCCACCGAAAAGTGATCTGACCAATAAAATTGTAAGGGCGGGCTTTATACGTTGATGGACAGATATAGATAGAATAGCCTATACATCGGACAAAGATGGCGCCGTCTCGGGAGCTTAGTGGGACATATTTTATATGATTTAAGCTATCTACACGACTTTTTTTTATGTCTACATTGACCCGGTTAGTTGTGTATACGCAAAACGAGTGTTGCCAAAGATTGTAGGTCTTAACTGAAGCACTCTAGACCATTATTGATCGGTTATGCTAACGCGTAGACAAAAAAAACATTGAAACAAATGGTAGCTTCTAGCCTTGAGTGCTAATTAAGTAACGTGAGCAGGCATATCTCAACAGATATTGACAGCGCATTCATTTTGAAAGAGGAACAGAGAAACGCGATCAAGGCATTTGTCGATTGAAACGATGTTTTTGCCGTCCTTCCTACGGGATCAGGTAAAAGTTTAATCTATCAGATGGTAATAATACTACGTTGCTCTGATTGGTTCTAGGTATCCAATTCAGCAAAGAGGAATTTTCTTTCCTGGTTCGTTGAATCACGGCCCATAATCACAGCCCAATGGTTCGGTCTCAGACTCATATTCTGACTAGAATTAAGAGTATGACATCGTCAGGCTACCTAAATGGTTCAGTGCTTCACAAAGCTTCATTTGCCCATCACTAGTGAGCACCACCAACTGTACTTTTGTGTGCTAAGCACCTGTCAATGGGGGGTGGGTTTATTTAAGGGTGGGTTTATTGATGTTACAGTACTATTTTTAAATTTTAAGTTTTTAGGTAAGGCTCCCCTTGTGCTGGTTTGAACTAATTAAAAACACGACTTGACATTTTGAAAAATAATTCTTCACTTGATTCTTTACTGAGAGTTTGTTCTTCATCTGACTTATACGACCCTTTTGATAAAACAGTCAAATTTCTCAGTATAACTAAAAACTATTTAGATTATTCTGAATGTATAATTGATTCTGAATGTATGAATTGAAAATGAAAGCACTTGTTCCAACCCTCCTCCACTTAAGAATGATCAGTGGGAATGTTCATGTTCAACTTGTTCCTGTAATACCTGGGCTTCCTGTAATTAATCTATGTTACGTGCTTCAACTGTGTGGCACACTCATTATAGTACTTAACTACAATATGGTAAATATAGTACAACAGAAACTACTGATTGTTCTATTGAGAAAAAACACTGTTTGTTTGGTTGCTTTGAAATGTACCCAAATCATAGAATGACACTGTGTTGTTTTTTTATGTCTTTCCAACATCTTTAACTAACACATTATGTCATACTCATTGTAAGACATGAGCTGCACAAATATTAACACTTACCATCAAAATAGCCCAAAATAGCCCCATAACGTGATTCAAATCATAACATGATCATGAACATTATCACTATTGTCTGATAATTAATTATCTCAGGTTTTTTTGTTTAAATTTTCCAAACATGCGTCAGATATCTTCTGTATTTTTTTTTAACTGTTGTTTTTAATTTTTTGAGAAGAGCTCAGCACTTACCAGTAGACAACAGGAAGACTCTGAGAAACATATTCACAGCAAGATCACCCCAGGCAGCGGAAGCACCACAAGCAAATGGAACTATGATAGCGGTCAGAGACAGTATTAACAGATCTCAGTTAGCCCCTCCCATCCTCTTTCTGGGAGAGTCCCTCCCCCCACCCTAGCATTCTGCAGAAGGGGACAAGATCTGCAAAAGATATATAGGAATCACACTTGTCATGTATGGTACTTCATGATAAATCTGTATTTACTTATTCTCTTTCATATTTTTTTTTTAAAGTCTTAATAGTTTATTCATGTATATATTTTTACTGTCAACTTAGTTATCTTGACTTTGGTTCAATTCCTGTTGGTTTAAATATAACCAACAGGATAATATGGCAAAGAGTTTCTATCCTCGTGCAATAAGGCTTCTCAACAGCTCACCCAAAACCACCCCACCTCCGCGCCGGTCCGCCCCTTCCTAGGAACAACATGCTATTGTAATATGCAAATCAAGCTTGAGATGCATTTTAATATCATCATAAACTCATCAACAGACAGTTTCAGCAATGTCATGTATCAGGAGGAAATACGATTCAGATCAACATTTACATCTATTTGGTTGTGGGTGTAGTTTTTGCATACCACTGATATTTTATGCTATTATGAGCAGAAGGGAATACGTTTTTACTTATTCTCTTTCATATTTTTTTTAAGTCTTTATAGTTTATTCGTGTATATTTTTTACTGTCAGCTTAGTTATCTTGACTTTGGTTCAATTCCTGTTGGTTTAAATATAACCAACAAGATATATATATAATATGGCAAAGAGTTTCTATCCTCGTGCAATAAGGCTTCTCAACAGCTCACCCAAAACCACCCCACCTCCGCGCCTTCCTAGGAACAACAATGCTATTGTGATATGCAAATCAACACAAATAAATACAACAATATACATGGCCTATTGCACAGCAGAGGTCAAACGTCAGTCACAGTGGGCCTATGTCAGTTAGCCATGCAGCACAGACATTTGCCTATAAAACATCACATTGGTGCCGTGAGCTGCCAGTGAGAGTGAGGCTCTCTCTCTTTCTCTCAGACACACACACACACTTGCATGCTCGCACGAATGCACGCACGCACGCACACACACACACACACACACACACATACCCATGAGGACACACACATTGGACCACATACAGAAAATGAAACTATGTAGCACTGAGTTATCTGATATGGTTATTTGATATCTTCCTGTTTCGTTGGAATTGTGAGTCTTCTACAGAATGAGAGAGGTTTCTACATAAAAGGTTGCTTATTCAACTGACATGCCTGAGGTTATGTGGTTCTTGATTAATTAAACAGGTTGAACAACTAACTTGAGATGCATTTTAATATCATTATGAACTCATCAACAGACAGTTTCAGCAATGTCATGTATCCATGTTGAAGGTACCGGCATTTGAGATTTATAGTTAATAAGGATATTCCATAGTCAAACATTCAATGCATCTTATACCAAGTTATAATTTTTTACTTTCATTTGGATTTAACTATATACTTTTAATGGGTTGACCTAAGGAGTGAGGTGTGTCAAGTCGTACACCTCCCCCCCCCCTAGGACAAGACAAAGATCCTTGTCTCCATGGCCTTTTTGAATAGACGGTAACACCCCTTAAATCAACATTTAAGAGCAAATCCTTCAACGGATAGATCAGATATGGCTTAGGTGAAGCGCTCTGAGTGAGTGTGGAACTTCAGGTCTGTCTCACAGTGGTGGTCACCATTGTTCAAGATTATACCTGTTTCATTTGACTGACCAAATCCAAGACTGGGTCTCATAATATATGGTACAAAAGGCACATAAGAATGGAACACATCCTTCCAGAACCTGCAGTTTTATGGTGATCAAGGTCAGGTCATCTAATAAAAAAAAAAAACATTTGTCATGGAACATATTTAAAAAATGCACTGTCACTAGGCCTGTGTCCATGACGACACTGATCCGAAAGTAGTTTGTTAATGTTCTCATGGTTTTATTTCCTATCATTTACTGTTTTTCAGATCATGTACTGACATCTTATGTGCAGCACATTGTATTACCACGGTGTATCGTGTATGAAATGTGCTATACAAATAAACTTGCCTTGCTCTGCCTTGCCTTGACGGTTTCGAACAACAGTCTAATTCAAATAGATCAAACATGCTATCTGGTTATGTTATAAAAGGTAATGTGGTTCTTGATGAATTAAACAGGTTGAACAACTAACTGGAGATGCATTTTGATACCATTATGAACTCATCGACAGACAGTTTCAGCAATGTCATCATGTATGTGTTAGACATCTCAGTGAAAAGTTGACCCCTCAGTCCAAGAGAGCCAAGTGTGGCTTGGTAGATAGCCTTCTAGTTCTTTTAAACATATTGTCATTGCATTTTGGGGCAAGCTCACTGCAGACTTGTTGAGGACATGTTGTGTGTCTCCACCTACTGGCAATAAATGCAAATGCACCCCTTTTGTCCCCCCAATGAGCAAGAGGTTGAAATGTGTCAGTGGCTAACAATGATTTAAATGTGTGAAATGCACCACCTTTCAATTCCACTTATCAAACCATACATGTAAACATGATTCTGATTCGGATACACACTAGGTTCAGAGCTGAGCTTTCAGGTCATTATCCAATCCTCACACCTTTCTAAAATTCATGCTCGACCAGAGAAAACAGTCAAGCTGATATAGTCGTAGTTCAGTTCACTCCTGCTTACAGAAGACTTCCACAGATGCCATCTAGTGTCTCTTCTGTGTATTGCAGGAAACCAGTTCTCTTTCACAAAATATCTGCTTAACCACTGCTTGCTCCCCCTTGTGTTTCCTTTTCGCTCTGCAGTCGACTTTCGCCATCAGCAAGCCAGTGGTTTTGCTGTTTGTCATGAGCTGTTAATTAGCACAGACTGTGGGATAAGAGTTCCCCATCCAATTCTACAGGACATGCGCGTACCGTACAGATAGAAAAACTTCCAGCCAAGAACACAATCACTAGATAAATATGAGCCGTTTATGCCAGGGAAGTGATGGTTGTTTTCAAAGTGCAACGATTATGTTATATGTAATGAGCTGGTAATTCACCCTCAAAACACACCTTGAACGTGCACCTTGAAAAACAGAAAAAACATCAAAGTAACAAACAAGGAAAAGGACACCAGCAATTATGTAGGTACAAAGTGTAGGTAAACCACCCTAAAAATAAAAAAGCATGAAGGAATTGACATACATAGACATTGTAGTTAATATAGTTTATTTTATTTAAAAAAAAGTTTCCAACTAAAAATGTTCTGTAAAAATGCATATTCATAGTTAATAGTTCTCCCTGTCCATTCTAGTGAGTTACAGTCCTCCCTCATCATTTGTAATATATATATATATAATATATTGTTTGTTTGTTTGTTTGTTTTATCTCACCAGCAAGGTTGGAATGTGCAGAGAGGCATATTTTTCTGTTCTTTTTTTGCTAAGGATTATGGGTACTGAGTCGCCCAGCATCGATGCCTGTTCGACCACAGCAATATGACAATGAGAGGGAGAAACAAGCAAACAAACAAACAAACAAACAGACAAACAAACAGACAAGGCTACATGATTATCATCACAAAATAAATCTCTTTGGCTTAAATTCCCCAGCCCCTCGCCTTAGATTCAGGTATGCCCCCCACCACCCACCCACCCTAAAGAAGTCTTGCCCAACGCCTCCCACGGTGAAGAGTGGTCAATACTGTCAATGCAAATGTGCGCGACTCAATGTCTTCTTGGCATAATATGCCTGTTATGGTGTAAAGTAAAGCTTCACAAACTCTTATCTGTGTGTGAGGGCATGAATTTGTGTGTGAGTTTCCAACTTTTTGTGTGGTCTTGTGTGTGCATATGTTCTCTTGGCTGTCAGTGGCTTTTTAAATGTGGCTATACGAAGTTCTGGGGCAAACTTGTGAATAAACTATACAGGCCAGAACTTGAACATCAGGGCCTGTAGTTTGCGTCAGTTGGTCATGGGGTCCCTGGCATTGCAATTTCCATTACCCTGGTTTGTTTCTGTGAAGCCTATATGACAACTGCCTCTGCAAATCATTACCCCTAACCTGTGGAGGCATGTGGGCTTCACGGGGTGCCTCGGAGGTACAGGATGTTGTGTCTGACATGCAATGATAGCCCCCCCCCCCCCCCCCCACTTCCCACCCACTCCCCCCCCCCCCCCCCCTCGGAAAACAAACAGACACAGGTATTCCGCAAAGAAAGAGCTAACACACCGCATCTAAAAGGTGAAGCTTGACCACTGTAACATCAAGGTTAAAACAAAACAAATTGTAATTTTTTTTTTTTTAAGGAACACTGAAACAACTTTGTTTTTGTGTACAACATTTTGTCAACAACAACAGTTCCAGACAGCCCAACCCTGTTAGATGGTTTCTTCCATGTGTAATGTAATAGTTCGCTTTAAGCCCTGCCTCTGTATCATTCCTCCTCCTCTATCTTGTGCCTGAAAGATATAAAACATGACAGAGGAATAAAGATCTGCAGTTTAAGACTTACTGCACATTTAATGTTAGAGTTAACAATATCCTGGATGAGAATGTGTTTCCGTGTGTGTGTGTGTGTGTGTGTGTGTGTGTGTGTGTGTGTGTGTGTGTCTGTGTGTGTGTGTGTGTGTGTGTATGTGTGTGTGTGTGTGTATGTGTGTATGTGTGTGTGTGTGTGTGTATTAGTATGTGTGTGTGTTGTGTTCACAGTGAGGTATGTGTGCATGCTGGCATGCGCGTGTGGCATGACAATATGATGCTATGACAAATTAGTGACATGAGACATTTATTTTTTACAGCATCTAGAATTCTGTGTGTTGTCATGACAATAGGTGATGGTAACATGACATTGTCAAGTCAATGTACATAATCTGTTATGTGGACTAATTACAGTGTATGACATCTGCCATCACATGTTCATAACATGGCTACGTCAATCTTTTAAGGGTTTAACTTAAGTGCCACCAATACCGACTTGTCTTGTCCCTTACTGTAAGAAAAAGGGATTAGGTAAGGCCTCCCTTACTGTTAGAGAGACTCAGGGTGTGTGTGTGTGTGTGTGTATGTGTGTATGCTGCCTTGTTGTGTCCCTTACTGTTAGAGAGGCTCAGTGTGTGTGTGTGTGTGTGTGTGTGTGTATGCTGCCTTGCCGTGTCCCTTACTGTTAGAGAGGCTCAGGGTGTGTGTGTGTGTGTGTGTGTGTGTGTGTGTGTGTGTGTGTGTGTGTGTGTGTGTGTGTGTGTGTATGTGTGTGTGTGTGTGTGCATGTGTGTATGCTGCCTTGTCGTGTCCCTTACTGTTAGAGAGGCTCAGGGTAGGCCTGCCGTGGGTCGTAGGTCATCTCGGGCATGTAGGCCTCATGCAGCTCTGCGTCCAATGGGAGGCCGTCCATAACGATGTCACCGTAGCCATAGGGAGGGTACGCTCCATCCAGCTCTGTGGGGGGGGGAATGGATGAAGGTAGATGAGAAAGAGAGAGGGGGGAGAAAGGGAGAGAGAGAGGGACAATGATGATGAGAGTGGGAGGGAAGAAGAGAGAGAGGGACAATGATGATGAGAGTGGGAGGGAAGAAGAGAGAGAGGGACAATGATGATGAGAGTGGGAGGGAAGAAGAGAGAGAGGGACAATGATGATGAGCATAGAGAATGAGAACAGGCAGAGAGTGGAAAGAAAGGAGATAAAGAGAGAGAGAGAGGAGGATGGTAGGGAGAGGGGAGGAGGAACAACATTTGAGTAAGAAAATAACACTATTAGTGCAGTGTCTCCTTTACCACAACATGCAGCTCAATAGGCTGTCAAGCTTTCATAGAGCGGGACACAGCACCGATGTCTAAACTACCGGGATGAGCAGGAAATGAATTCACACAGATGATAAAAGAGTCATAACGCAGGGAGCCACCACAGAATGAGGAATGGTGAGCGCAGCAGGCCAGTTTAAAGCAGCAGTAACGACTTTTGGTCTAGCAATCTAACTACTAAAAAGGAATGCAAATATCTGCAAATAACAGCCCAGTTGGCACTGATAAAATGCTTGCTAGCATATATATTGCGATATAATTGCCAATGTGGCCACTTTCTTTTGAATTTGTGAGAGAGACTACAAGAAAGGAAGAAAGGAAGAAATGAAGAGATGAAGAGTTGGAGTGTTTGCGCGCGTGTGTGTGAGAGAGGAGGATAGAGAGAGTACAACAGAAGAAGAGAAGAAGAGTTGGAGTATTTGTACGTGTGTGAGAGAAAGGGGGAGAGAGAGAGTACAAGAGAAGAAGAGAAGAAGAGTTGGAGTGTTTGTGCGCTTGTGTGTGAGAGAAGGGGAGTGAGAGAGTACAAGAAAGAAAGAGAAGAAGAGTTGGAGTGTTTGTACGTGTGTGAGAGAAAGGGGGAGAGAGAGAGTACAAGAGAAGAAGAGAAGAAGAGTTGGAGTATTTGTGCGCTTGTTGTGTGTGAGAGAGGGGGAGTGAGAGAGTACAAGAAAGAAAGAGAAGAAGAGTTGGAGTGTTTGTACGTGTGTGTGTGAGAAAGGTGGAGAGAGAGAGAGTGCAATAGAGAGAGTGAGAGAAGGAAGATAATAGAGATGATGGACAGTGGTATCCATAAGAGTAAATATAAACACTTATTGATATTTAAGAGTAAATATAAATATTCTAGCCAGTGAACATGCATTGGGGGGGGGGCATTAGATGAAGACCTCCACAAATCCACTACTATTCACAGTGTCAGGGAACAGTGACTCCTAACTTCTCACTCTCTCTGTCCCCCACTATCGCTCACTTTCTATCTCTATCTGTCACACACACACACACACACACATGCACAGCACACACGCACATGCACACGCACACGCACACACACATACACAAACACTCTCTTCTACACACACACACACACACACACACACACACAAACACACTCTTATACACACACACACACAAACACACACACTATCTGTCTTCTCTATCTATGACTTTTCTCTGGGCTCTTTCTTGTGCTCTCAATCTCTGTGAAACTCAACACTCAACACAGGTACATGCCCATGCACACACACACACACACACACACACACACACACACACACACACACACACACACACACACACACACACACACACACACACACACACACACACACACACACACACACACACACACACACACACACACACACACACACACACACACACACACACACTCACACTCACAATCACACACGCACACACACACGCACACACACACACTGCCGGGAGTTGATATGAGCCAAGTTTATTAGACACCCAGCAGGAGAGTAAAAGAGATCGTTCAAGTTATTAAAGATGAAGGGCAAGTGCCTAAACTAGTGTGTGTGTGTGTGTGTGTGTGTGTGTATGAGAGAGAGAGAGTGTGTGTGTGTTTGTTTGTGTATGTGTGTGTGTGTGTATATAAGAGAGAGAATGTGTGTGTAGGAGAGAGTGTGCGTGTGTGTGTGAGTGTGTGTGTGTGTGTGTATAAGAGAGAGAGTGTGTGTGTGTAGGAGAGAGTGTGTGTGTGTGTGTGTGTGAGTATATAACAGAGAGACTGTGTGTCTGTGTGTGGTGTATATGTGTGTATAAGAGAGAGAGAGTGTGTGTGGTTGTGTGTATGTATGAGTGTGTGTGTGTGTATAACAGAGAGAGTGTGTTTGTGTGTGTGTGTGTGTGTGTGTGTGTGTGTGTGTATAACAGAGAGAGTGTGTTTGTGTGTGTGTGTGTGTGTGTGTGTGGTGTATATGTGTGTATAAGAGAGAGTGAGTGTGTGTGTGTGGTTGTGTGTATGTATGAGTGTGTGTGTGTGTATAACAGAGAGAGTGTGTGTGGGTGAATGTGTGTGTGTGTGTGTATAAGAGAGAGAGTGTGTGTGTGTGTGTGTGTTAGTGTGTGTGTGTGTAGGAGAGAGTGTGTGTGTGAATGCTGACTGTAATGATGGCCCTCTGGGGTAAACATAGCGCTCTGTCACTCCTGGCATCGCTAACAGACAGGGAACCGATGGAGCAAGACACCCGTTAAATCGACCTGCACTCCCTCTCTCTTTCTGTCTCTCTTCATCTCCCTCTCTCTCTCTCTCTCTCCCCCTTTCTCTTGCTCTCTTATCTCTCTCACTATATCAATCACTCTCTTTTACTGATTTGCATTTCTTCCATTCTTCTCTCCCTCCTCCCTTTCTCTCTCTATCACACTCTTTTTCTTTTATCCCTCTCCATTATCACTAGCTGTTCTTTCTCAATCTCCCTCTCCCCTTCTTATTTTAAGTTTGTCACTCAAAAACTCAAGCGCCCTCTTTCTAATTCACTCTCAGAAACAGATTCCTGTCTGCATGCTAAATCAGCATATTCCTAAATGACATGAGAAATAAACACCCTCGTCCATATTCATGGGAAACTATTGATTGTTCAGTCACACACACACACACACACAGACCAAGGCTGTGATTAATGCAGTCTCTCCAGCTCTGACAGACTATCAGTGGAGACCGAGGGAGCAGTGGGTCTACTCCTGGCCCACGTCTGAGTCAGAGTTTGCCCATTGCCATTTGGGAAGTCTTGACTCAGCAGAAAACAACACTGACTTCACCCATTCAGTTTGGAATAACAGTGCGTTCCTGTGACTTTGCAGGTTTAGTCTGGAATATCACACTGCGTTCCTGTGACTTCACCCGTTTAGTTTGGAATAACACAGTGCGGTCCTGTGACTTCACCCGTTCAGTTGTGAGTCAAAGGTGTCTTTGAGAAAGACACTGAACCGCCAACCGCTCCTGATGTGCAGGTTGGCATCCTAGATAGTAGCCTCTGCCATCGGTGCATGAATGGGTAGATGTCTACATTTACATTGACATTTAGTCATTAGGCAGACGCTTTTGTCCAAAGCGACGTACAAGGGAGAGAACTGTTAAGCTACGAGCAATAGAGACCTAGTGTAACACATTTTTTTTAACATAAGAAATAGAAAAAAAAAGTGCAGGAATGTAACTGCTGTAAGTGCAAGTTAAGTACTAATAAAGTGCAAGTTAGGAAGGGAGGTGCTCTCTGAAGAGATGCCTGAGGTATTAACCTGTAACGCTCTTTGAGAGCGCTATAAATGCAGTCAATTTACCATTTAAAGAAATAGATTTAATAGAATATAAATAGATTTACATAGATAATAGAGAAGTAAATAGCAAAACATCACTCACCATCCCCCATGTAGGCTGCCTCAAGGGGAACACTGCTATGAGCCTGAGGATACATCAATCACACATAGTCAGTTAAACAGACAGACAGAAACAGATTTACTTATTTAATACATATTAAACTGTAAAATTAATGAGAATGGCAATAATTGATTGTAAGAGATTGTAAGTAATTGTGATTGTAAGTGATCTTTTCTCTCTCTCTCTTTCTCTCCCTCTCTCTCTCTCTCTCTCTCTCTCTCTCTCTCTCGCACACACACACACACACTCACACACACACACACACACACACACACACAGAAACACACACACACACACACACACACACACACACACACACACACACACACACACACACACACACACACACACACACACACACACACACACACACACCCCCCTACCTATGCCACCACATCTCAAATATCAGTTCTGTCAGACAGCTCATTGCCTTGTTGTTCCACTGCTCGTGCTTGAGACTAACGACTGCCACTAATTAATAATGAACTAATATGACCAGTCCCCAAAGGCCCAGATTACATACGTACAGCTGCAATAACTGACATGGACTCAAACCCCACACAGCAAATAATCCAACGCCTGCATGGACTTGTTCCATGGACGGTGTTCACGGGGTGGTACCTCGTGTCTGAGACCCATTTGCTCTCATGCCAAACTGGCATCAGTTACTAACAGCACACCAACATATGTCCGTCAGGAGCAGCCCGTGGTGTAACTTCATTTCATGTATTATTGCGTCGGTTTGCCTCTCATGATGTTATTGAAGTCGGCTATCCGTAGATGGTGTTGAAAAATTAGCTTAATAATAACAAGCATGTCCAGATGTGTTCGTCACTTTTCAGTGTCCTCTGGAAACACTTCCGTTCTCATTCGGTGTGTATTGTAATGTTTGGTGTAATGTCGCGTGTTGTCTGTATCTGCTGCACGTTTTCTACATGTCGGCACGTCTCGTCAAATTGATAAGGTTTTCTTAATTTGCTTCTGTTTTGTGTATTTGCATGGGTTGTCTATTTGCATGGGTGTTGTCTATTTGTATGTGTTGTCTATTTGCATGGGTGTTGTCTATTTGTATGTGTTGTCTATTTGCATGGGTGTTGTCTATTTGTATGTGTTGTCTATTTGCATGTGTGTTGTCTATTTCGTTGTGTGTTGTCTATTTGCTTGTGTTGTCTATTTGCATGTGTGTTTGTCTAGCTTTGAGGCCCAAATCAGACTGGTGAGACAGTCCCTGGTCTGCATGAGCAAGCAAATCTTTCCATCTGGACAACGGGGCTACATTCAGCCTTAACCCTCAGCCTTACTGTCCAGCCTTACCGCACAGCCTTACCACTCTGCCTTAACCCTCAGCCTTACCACACAACCTTCCTGTCCAGCCTTACCACTCTGCCTTACCGCCCAGCCTTACCACTCTGCCTTACCTCCCAGTTTTACCGCTCAGCATTCCCGCCCAGTTTTACCGCTCAGCATTCCCGCCCAGTTTTACCGCTCAGCATTCCCGCCCAGTTTTACCGCTCAGCCTTACTGCTCAGCTTTGTCTCTGAGCTCCGGACAGCACCCTGCCTAGTCCTACCAACACCAGAGACCGTCAGTCAGAGGTCTGTCTGTCTAAGCTCAGTGTCCTGCCTAGTGCTGCCAAAACCACAAGACCATCACTCAGAATTCTGTATCTTTAAGTTGTCTCCCACAGCTATAATCCATCCAAGAAGTATTAGGTGATTGTGTTCTTCAGGGTTTGAAGGTTATTGAGTGAAGTGACAAGAGATCCCCATGAACAAGAGCTGTCATGACACCTCAGGGCCTGTTGGGGGCACTGCAGGCAAGGCTCAACTCACCATCTCCCAGGCAGCAGGGTCGTGCTTGAAGAGTGAGTGCGTCAGCTCCACAGACACCCGCTTCCTGTAGTCAGAACTCTTGTCCTCAGAGATCCGGAAGAGAACTGCGGCCGCGTAGGTGGCTGCAGTGGGAGGACGGGGGACAGGGTGGGAGGGAGAAACAGACAGAGAGACATTTTATTTGCTTGTGTGTTTATTCATA
>NC_137916.1:23123216-23133216 GCF_963457725.1 Sprattus sprattus
GTTTAAAGAGGATTTGTAAAGGAGTTCATGTCTTTGGACCTCTTCTGTTATGTTTATTCCTAATCCATAAGAAAAGGCTTGTGAGACGGTCTGCAGGGTATTCATGATTTTAAAAAATGCCTGGGTCTAAAAAAGGCTGTAGTATGCTATTAACCCGGAAACGTGAGACTCTGTGAAAGGTTGTGGTAGCCGGCCAATCACAGCCTTTGCGAGCTGTGTAGGGCCGTAGTGTTTTAGTCGCATAGTCAGGAATTTTGGGCGACGCACTTAAGCACGTAAGGGGGGATATTTTACCCCGCAAGGGGGGGTTATGTATCTTACGTGCTTACGCGTTACGTCTAAAACAGAGCATAATTCGGCCTTAACTGCCTCTATTTAGCCTTACTCTGTCATGATCTCAGCGCTTTGAATATGATGGGTCTGTCCTCTTTAGCTATGCCCTTCAGTCTTACTAGTTATGTCACAAATCCACATGGCTGTTTCCAGACCACAATGGACACAGTGAATAGAGGCTGGCAGCGTAAGGATAGTGGTCTCTCAGCCTAAAACAGCATTGCTGAATTCAGACCACCATTATCCAGTTATATCAATCAATCAATCAATCAATCAATCAATCAATCGATCATCAATTACATAATTATTTCATTGGTTAATTAACATTGTATTAATTCACCAACCAATCAATCAACCGACAAATCCTCCCTTCCATCTATCCATCGACACAGACATGAATAGAAATAGAAATAAAACAGCCTTGCATACTATGAGCTGGATCATGATTGCACTCATTAAACAGCCTTGCATACTATGAGCTGGGTGATGGTCTCACTCATTAAACAGCCTTGCATACTATGAGCTGGGTGATGGTCTCACTCATTTAACAGCCTTGCATACTATGAGCTGGGTGATGGTCTCACTCATTTAACAGCCTTGCATACTATGAGCTGGGTGATGGTCTCACTCATTAAACAGCCTTGCATACTATGAGCTGGGTGATGGTCTCACTCATTAAACAGCCTTGCATACTATGAGCTGGATCATGATTGCACTCATTAAACAGCCTTGCATACTATGGAGCTGGGTGATGGTCTCACTCATTAAACAGCCTTGCATACTATGGAGCTGTGTGATGGTCTCACTCATTAAACAGCCTTGCATACTATGAGCTGGGTGATGGTCTCACTCATTAAACAGCCTTGCATACTATGAGCTGGATCATGATTGCACTCATTAAACAGCCTTGCATACTATGAGCTGGGTGATGGTCTCACTCATTAAACAGCCTTGCATACTATGAGCTGGGTGATGGTCTCACTCATTAAACAGCCTTGCATACTATGAGTTGGGTGATGGTCGCACCTTGACTATGGGCCAGTAGTGAGGCTGCCCCAGCAGCTTGATGATGGCAGGGATGCCGTAGTGCAGGCGAACGGCATTCTGGGCCAGCTCGGCGTCCTGGTGTCGGCTGGTGAGGTGTCGCAGGGCGCAGACGGCGGGCTCGGCCACGTCCTCCTTCTCTCCGGCGCGCAGCACGGCGTGGATGAGCGCCTCCACGCCGCCGCACTGCGTCACCAGCGCCTTGTTGCGCGCGTTGTTGCACGTCAGGTTGGACAGGATGCCCGTGGCGCACGTCAGCATGTTCACGTCGTCCGAGCCCAGCTGGCTCACCAGGATCTGCAGCAGCCCATCCAGACCCTCCTGAAATGGGGGTGGGGGAGAGAGAGAGAGAGAGAGAGATGGAGATAAGGGAGAGAGAGAGAGAGAGAGAGAGATAGAGAGAGAGACATAGAGAGAGAGAGAGAGAGAGAGAGAGAGAGAGAGAGAAAGAGAGAGGGAGAGAGAGAGAGAGAGATGGAGATAAGGGAGAGAGAGACAGGGAAGGTGAAAGAGAGGCCAGGAATAGGAGAGGGAATGAGAGAGAAAACGAGAAAGAGGGAAGAGAGAGAGAGAGAAAGAGGGCAGTGGAAACAGAGAGAGCAGTGGATAAAGAGGGGTGAGAGAGAGAGAGAGAGAGAGAGAGAGAGAGAGGGCAGTGGAAAGAGAGAGAGCAGTGGATAAAGAGGGGCGAGAGAGAGAGAGAGAGAGAGAGAGAGAGGGCAGTGGAAAGAGAGAGAGCAGTGGATAAAGAGGGGCGAGAGAGAGAGAGAGAGAGAGAGAGAGAGACAGAAGTGGGGAGAACATGGCATAAACAAATGATTTACATTCTGATAACTACACATTAAATATATATAGATAAGTTGCTGTAAATCAACTATTGAACACAATGTTTATGTACTCGAGGGAGCCGAGAACCATGAAAGGCTAGTTGGCTAGTTGGTTTCATGCTACATGATCTTGAGGGCCAAGTTTTCCTGGAAAGTGCAAAATGTCCGCCAGTGTGATCTCTAATAGATGTGTGGTAATCTGTCCCTCTGCACACACTGGACACAGACACATAACAGACACAAGTGCCCAGTGTGTGGGGGTGTTGTTTTGACTGGGAAAAGCCCCAAAGTCATTTGAAATGTAATTGCCAGAAGAAATCCTACCATACACAAAAACAGCCTAACAAGTCTGACAAAAACACCCTGCACTTTCCCCCACACACAGAGACACACACACATCCAAACACGCACACACCCACACACACAGCGACACACACACACACACACACACACACACACACACACACACACACACACACACACACACAGACACACACATCTAAACACACACACACACATATGGACTGATGTAGCACCACTCATTTCTTGTGCACAAATGATGACTAATGAGCTAGACTTTCAGTGCTCCAGTTTTCACATCCACAAAGGCTTATTTTTTGTCTTCTTCTTCCTCTTCTTTTTCCTCAGAACTCTTCCAATTACGCGCCTTTCTTTCTCCCCCTCTCCCTCTCTCTCTCCCTCCCTCTCTCTCTCTCTCTCTCTCTCTCTCTCTCTCTCTCTCTCTCTGTAAAGGCCACCAGGCCTCACTCTAATCCACCATGGCTATCACACAGACCAGGCAACGCAATGCGCTAATGACGGCTAATGAGCAAGAATGAGAAAAAGACAGAAGTCAGAGAGAGAGAGAGATAGAGAGAGAGAGAGAGAGAGAGAGAGAGAGAGAGAGAGAGAGAGAGTCAAGAAGATAAACATAAAAACATAACAAATAAGTAAAAGAGTCTACTGGGGGAAAAGATAAGAGCAGATGAAAGGAGAGGAGGAGAATATTTTGAAGAGGAGGAAAAACAGAGGAGAGATTCACCAAAGCGAGATGACTTTTTTCTATTTGTTTGTTGTTTTGCCAAGTGCAGATTTCTGTCATGACCCAAATGTCACGTAGAGAAATGAGATTCCAAGCAAACTGAAGATCACCTATCACCACGGCGAAATCCCTGCTTGCAGCTGTCTAGTCAGCTGCAGTGAGATCAGCAGGACCCTAAACATGACCTGAACATTTCCGTCCGAATCCCTTAAGATCTACACTAATTCTGGAGTGTGTTTTCAAGGAGGAGTCTTGAGTGTAAGTGTGTGCGTCTTTGTGTGTGGTTGCTGTGTGCATCTGTTTGCGTGTGTTCGTGTGTCTGTGTGTGTGCCTATGTTTGTGTGTGTCTGTGTGTCTGTGTGTGTGTGTGTGTGTGAGTTTGTGTGTGCACAGGAGTAACTCAGATTCTACGTGATTAAAATGGAAGTAGCTATTGAGATTTTTATGTTTGTCCCCATAGGTCTTGTTACGAACCTGTGGGTCTGTTTTGTCTTGTGTCTTGCAGGTGAGTTGGTGCGCATCTGATTGGGGATGAATCCCATTGGCCCGATAGAAGTCCCGGCCCTTTAAAAGCGTCCGGATTCCATCACACGTGACTGACTTTTGGGAAACGCGCATTTTTGTTGTTTGCCACCACTGCAACACGTCGTTGCCGCAAGGCCCAATCTCGTGCCTTGCCCGCACCACTAGGACTTATTTGCCACTCACTGGTGTGAGAGAATAGGAGAGAGCGCCAGGCTGTGGAGGCCTGTTCTCGAGGCCTTGTGTTTTTGTATATTTAGTTATTTTTGAGCCTTAGTTCAGTTATTCTACGTTTGTCAAATAAATGCACGTTATTTTTATTCCGTTGTCTGCCCGTTTTTGCACAACTTTCTGTCATGTCCTAAAGCCCTAGACCGGGACGTGACAGTCTATATGTGTGAAAGTGACAGAGATTATGAGGGAGTTGGTGTGTGTGTGTATGCGTGTGTGTGCGTGTGTGTGTGTGTGTGTGTGTGTGTGTGTGTGTGTGTGTGTGTGTGTGTGTGTGTGTGTGTGTGTGTGTGTGTGTGTGTGTGTGTGTGTGTGTGTGTGTGTGTGTGTGTGTGTGTGTGTGTGTGTGTTGCTTACCTGCTTGGTGGCAGCATCTGACAGGTTCCTCAGTGTCCAGAGGCAGTTCTGAATGAGGCGCTGGCTCGACCCGGTCAGGTGCTGCCCAAGAGCTTGCATCCCCCCTGCCAAGAAGGGAGAACAGGCCTGAAATCCTAGTCTGGATTCACTTACAGCGCGTCTGCCAAAAAGGGAGAAAAGGCCTGAAGGCCTAGGCTGAATGCAGTCAGGGCATCCCTGCCAAAAAGGGAGAACAAACCTGAAAGGTCCTGGCTGGCTTCACTAAGAGCACCCCTGCCAAAAACTGAGAACAAGCCTGAAAAGCCTGGGCTGGCTGCACTAAAACACCTCTGCCAAAAAATGAGCACAGGCCTGAAAAATGCTGCCCGGATGCACCACGTTTCCTCCAGCCAAAAATGCAAAACTAGAAGCCTGAAAACTGTCCTCCCGCATAGCGCCTGAAATGTGCCAAGAAACACGAGCGCCGGATTCAGTGAGCTGCCCAGACAATCTACGCTCCGAGCTGCTAACAGGAGAGAGAGAGAGAGAGAGAGAGAGAGAGAGAGAGAGAGAGAGAGCGCGCGAGAAAGAGAGAGAAAGGTTAAAATACATCCATATGGGCTGCTGAACCACTGCCACCAGCAGGGAATAGGTCTTAGAAGTGCCCTTATCGACTTCAAGAAACCGAAAACAAGCACTGCAGAGGATATGGGTGGGGGTGGGGATTTCAGAATCCGCATCGCAACGAAAGCTCTGCGACCTCCAAATCTGAAGTGCGTGTTTGTTTGCCAGCTGAAGGTCAAATGGAGAACAAAAGGCTGCTGATCCTCTTGAGGCTGACCAGCATCACCACCCTTTGAAGTTGGAGCCTGACTCAACAAAACAACAGAAACTAAAACACACAAACTTGGCCATCACAGACGACACAAAGCACGCACAGCCCAGGCCTTTGGATTGAACCACTTTGCCAGCAAACCCCCTGTGAAAGCAACGTTTCGTTTGTTTTTGTGTATTTTTTTTTGTTGTCGTTTCTCCTCAATGCTTTTACAAGTGAGTCTCGTGGATTTTTTATGATCGGCTATATTTCCTCGAACAGAGTATTTCATTTGGCAAAGCGAGTTCATTATGTGAAACAGAGCTTCCTATTAAAACTGTGAAATGCACTGAGGGAGGATTTACTGCCTTGCCAAAGCCCGCGCCCTCTGGTAGCACACACATAAACACGTGTGAAACAACGTAACACAGCAGCGCTATAGCAAATGTGAGTGCACGCATGAATCACCTTAACACAAAAGCAGGCCCACAGACAATAACACACACACATACGTATATGCACACATGGACCTATACAAGCACACAGACACATATATATACACATCAACAGATACACTCACACACACACACACATTAAGTCATAAAAACATCAACAACACATCTATACATCTGTTCCAAGAGTTGCGCACACACACACACACACACACACACACACACACACACACACACACAAACACACAGGTAGAGGGAGAAAGAGAGAGTGCTTATGCAAGCACACACACACACACACACACACACACACACACAAAAACACAGGCCTAAGGCAGACACAAAAAACACACAGGTAGAGGGAGAAGGAGAGAGTGCTTATGCACACACACACACACACACACACACACACACACACACACACACACACACACACACACACACTCAGACAAACAGTGCTTCTCAACACACACAGAAACATACACATGAAAGCGTCACACCTGCATCCACAATGGCGGGCTTGTTGCTGGGGCAGACGGAGAGGACCTTGAGCACACGGCTGGTGGTCCAGAGGAGCTTCTCGTAGTTGTAGTTCCTCATGATGTACACCAGGCTCTCTGGCCCGCAGTTAGCCAGGATAATCAGCTGGAAAGAGAAGGAAAATGGACCTGAAATTTACTTTTTAAACAAAATACTAAAAATAAACAAAAGTAAATGGTTTTTGGTAATGGTATGAGATATTTCGTCCGGCCTGGATGGACAGCCTCGTAAGTTATTAAAAAAAGCACTTTCTGATGTCAAATCAGCCTATTATTCTTCATTGATTAAAAAATAAATAAAAAACACAAGGTTTCTCTTCAAAACTATTTTGAGCCTAACAAAAAAAGATGATGCAGTTCAACACCTTTCTATAATCTGTAGCAGTAATGAATTTATGACCATTTTCAATAACAAAAGTTTAACAATAACAGAAAAAATCAGGCTCCTCCTGCTCCATGACCCCTAGTCCTCTCAGGAAGCAGTGAGACTACCTCTGGTGCACCCCCACAATCCGGCCTACTTCTAGAATCCTTCACACCCATTGACCTCTCTGAACTCACTTCCCTGATCTCCTCATCTAAATCATCAATGTACTAGACTCTATCCCTACAAAACCACTGAAACATACACTGCCCTTATGAAATGAGACACTACTTAGTATGTTAAAAATGACCTGATTTCAGGATATGTACCACATTCATTCAAAATAGCAACAATCAAACCATCTCTCAAAAGACCTAACCTTGATCCTAATCACCTGGCTCATTACAGGCTTATCCCTATACGTAATAGTAACCTTATGAGCATGCTGTATATCCACTAAACTTTTCTACAACCAGTACTGTGAATGCTTGCACACACATTTCCCCCCGCTATTAATTATGTTTATATACCTTCTTTTACGTCTCTAGGAATCATGTATGTATCATGTTCATATGCTGCATGTGTGCTAATATGTCTTATCCCCCGTTACGTGTATCAATCCATCTCCCATGTGTGCTAGTATGTCTTTTCTCCGATACGTGTATGAATCAATCTTCCATGTGTGCTAGTATGTCTTATCCTCCGATACGAGTATGAATCCATCTCTTAGCTCCTGATTATAATATTTCTTATTCTCCGATACGTGTATGAATCCATCTGCTTATTACTCTCTTCTCCTTCTCTCCTCCATCCCCCCCTTTCCTTTCCCAGGTCACCTTAGTGCTTGCTCTGAAGTGCCTAAAGACAATTTCAATAGTTATTGGCGCTGCATAAATCAAATCAAATTGAACTGAATTGAATGTAAGTCTTCACATAATCCACAGAGTATCCCCTCCCCCACACTCTAACACACCCTGACAAGCCCTGGAACTTTTGATCCAGAAAGAACAGATCTCTCCATTCCGTCTTTCTTCCTCCTCTTCTCTTTCTGGTTAGCCTCTCTGCTCCTCTCCTCGGCTTTGTTCTCCTCTTACAGGCACTTCTCTTCTCTTCTCTTCTCTTCCTCTCCGTCTTTTCTTCTCTTCTCTAAATCCCCCTCTTTTCTTGCTCTGATCGTGATGTTTCCTCTCATCGCTCCCCTTCTCCTCCCACAACCCTCTGATACACCTCATCAGCCCTGACATATCATATATACACCAACACACATACACTGACACACATACACTGACACACATTAACCAACACACATACACTGACACACATTAACCAACACACATACACTGACACACATTAACCAACACACATACACTGACACACATTAACCAACACACATACACTGACACACATTAACCAACACACATACACTGACACACATTAACCAACACACATACACTGACACACATTAACCAACACACATACACTGACACACATTAACCAACACACATACACTGACACATATTAACCAACACACATACACTGACACACATACACTAACACACATACACTGACACACATACACCAACACACATACACTGACACACATACACTAACACACATTAACCAACACACATACACTGACACACATACACCAACACACATACACTGACACACATACACCAACACACATACACTGACACACATACACCAACACACATACACTGACACACATACAGTACACTGACACACATACACTGACATGCATTAACCAACACACATACACTGACACACATACACTTACACACATACACTAACACACATACACTGACACACATACACTAACACACATACACTGACACACATACACCAACACACATACACTGACACACATACACTAACACACATTAACCAACACACATACACTGACACACATACACCAACACACATACACTGACATACATACACCAACACACATACACTGACATGCATTAACCAACACACATACACTGACACACATACACTGACACATATTAACCAACACACATACACTGACACACATACACTAACACACATACACTGACACACATACACCAACACACATACACTGACACACATACACTAACACACATTAACCAACACACATACACTGACACACATACACCAACACACATACACTGACACACATACACCAACACACATACACTGACACACATACAGTACACTGACACACATACACTGACATGCATTAACCAACACACATACACTGACACACATACACTTACACACATACACTAACACACATACACTAACACACATACACTGACACACATACACTAACACACAAACACTGGCACACATTAACCAACACACAAACACTGACACACATACACTAACACACATACACTGACACACATACACTAACACACATACATGGACATATACACTGACACTGACACACATACAGTACACTAACACAAAAAGACGAACACACCTACACTTACACACATAGACTAACACAAATACACTGACACAGATACACTAAGTGGGAAGTGATGTTTAATGTATGCCATGGCTAATTAATACTTCAAAGGGAGGTGACCTGCAGGGCTCGCAAACTGTCTAAAGCCCTGGAAGCTCATAGGGCAGGCATTCTTTAAATTGATCACACTAGCCCAATGAGTCATCAAAAAGTCATTTTTTGAGGAGAAATGTAGATATATTTGAATAAAAAACATTTACATATATGCTGATCAAAAAACTCAATTTGCATCCTACTTAAGGTTTGCTATTTTTCCCTGTCCTTTTCAGGATCGCTGTTGGTCATTTGAGTGCCCTAAGCGTAAAACTCCACTCAACTAAAGCAGAAACGAGGCCTTTACCTTACAGGCTTTACAGATATTCTCTTCTTTATTTAGTTAAAATTGCAAATAATATATTTTTTGCATTAATTAACAGTGTTTTGTCAGGAAGGTTTTTCCAGTGTATGGTTGGGACATAGTTGAATTTTTGTTAACCTTACTACAAAAGAATGCCCATTACTGTAAATATTGTATTAAACTAAATGGAGCTGTGTCTTTTTTTGTGAGTTTAGGAGTGCTATCATACAAGTCATGCTATGCTTTAAGGAATGACAGATCAGCTGAGAGTTTCAGGAGGATCAGGAGAAACTGATGTGAAGGCTCAGACGGCATGTGTTACTGTAACACGTTCAAACCTACAAGATGTAAAAGCATCATCCTGCAGTTTATATTGGTTTTTCTCCTCTCTTCTCGACTCGATTACCTTTCCACCATGTATTTTGTACACTGTTGCCTACAGCCACCTATATGGCAAGCATCTCTCTGTGCAAGATACAACATTAGATAATAATAATAATAAACATTGTCAAATTTTAATGGCACAAACTAAACACTGCAACACACACGTGCATACATGGAGGCGACACACGCACAAACACACACACACACACACTGTGTGGTAGCCCAAGCTGCTCTTAGGCTCC